>NC_092239.1:46230778-46310547 GCF_036320965.1 Panulirus ornatus | reverse complement strand
GTGTGTGGATGTAACCAAGATGAGAAAAAAGGATCGTTAGATAGTATGTTTGAGGAAAGGAACCTGGATGTTTTGGCTCTGAGTGAAACGAAGCTCAAGGGTAAAGAAGAAGAGAGGTTTGGGAAAATCTTGTGATTAAAGTCTTGGTTTAGTGAGGGGACAGGAGCAATGGAAGAAATAGCGCTACTCCTGAAACAGGATTGGTGGGAGTATGTCATAGTGTAAGAAAGTAAACTCTAGTTTGATATGGGTAAAACTGAAAGTTGATGGAGAGA
The DNA here is from genome assembly GCF_036320965.1 of Panulirus ornatus. Taxonomy (NCBI): domain Eukaryota; kingdom Metazoa; phylum Arthropoda; class Malacostraca; order Decapoda; family Palinuridae; genus Panulirus; species Panulirus ornatus. The sequence continues at coordinate 46,310,272 of NC_092239.1, read as the reverse complement.
GATGGGTGATTATTGGTGCATATGCACCTGGGCATGAGAAGAAAGATTATGAGGGGCAAGTATTTTGGGTGCAGCTGAAGGAGTGTGTCAGTAGTTTTGATGCACGAGACCGGGTTATAGTGATTGGTGATTTGAATGGAAAGGTGAGTAATGTTGCAGTTGAGTGAATTCTCTGTATCCATGGGGTTTTCAGTGTTGTAAGTGGAAATGGTGAAGAGCTTGTACATTTATGTGCTGAAAAACGACTGGTGACTGGGTATACCTGGTTTAAAAAGAGAGATATATATAAGAATACGTATGTAAGTAGGAGAGATGGCCAGAGAGCGTTATTGAATTACATGTTAATTGATAGGCGCGCGAAAGAAAGACTTTTGGGTTTTAATGTGCTGAGAGGTGCAACTGGATGGATGTCTGATCATTTTCTTGTGGAGGTGGTGAAGATTTGTAGAGGTTTTCAGAAAAGAAGAGAGAATGTTTTGTTGAAGAGAGTATTGAGAGTAAGTGAGCTTGGGAAGGAGACTTGTCCGAGGAAGTACCAGGAGAGAAAGAGAACAGAATGAAAAAAGGTGAGAAGAAAGGAGGTAATGGGAGTGGTGGAGGAATGGGATGTATTTAGGGAAGCAGTGATGGCTTCTGCAAAAGATCCTTGTGGCATGAGAAGCGTGTAAGGTGGCCAGATTAGAAAGGGTAGTAAGTGGTGGGATGAAGAAGTAAGATTATTAGTGAAAGAGAAGAGAGAGGCATTTAGACGATATTTGCAGGGAATTAATACAAATGAGTGGGAGATGTATAAGAGAAAGAGGCTGGAGGTCAAGAGAAAGGTGGAAGAGGTGAAAAAGAGGGCTAATGAGAGTTGGGGTGGAAGAGCATCATTAGATTTTAGGGAGAATAAAAAGATGTTTTGGAAGTAGGTAAATAAAGTGCGTAAGACAACGGAACAAAATGGGAACTTCAGTGAAGGGGGCTAATGGGGAGGTGCTAACAAGTAGTGCTGATGTGAGAAGGAGATGGAGTATTTTGAGGGTTTGTTGAATGTGTTTGATGATAGAGTGGCAGATATAGGGTGTTTTGGTCGAGATGGTGGGCAAAGTGAGAGGTTTAGGGAAAATTATTTGGTAAACAGAGAAGAGGTAGTAAAAGCTTTGCGGAAGATGAAAGCCAGCAAGGCAGCCGGTTTGGATGGTATTGCAGTGGAATTTATTAAAAAAGGGTGTGACTGTATTATTGACTGGGTGGTAAGGTTATTTAATGTATGTACGACTCATGGTGAGGTGCCTGACGTTTATCGGAATGATTACATAGTGCTATTGTACAAAGGCGAAGGAGACAAAGGCGAGTGCTCAAATTACAAAGGTATAACTTCGTAGAGTATTCATGGGAAAATATATGGGAGGGTATTGATTGAGAGGGTGAAGGCATGTACTGAGCATCAGATTGAGGAAGAGCAGTGTGGTTTCAGAAGTGGCAGAGGATGTGTGGATCAGTTGTTTGCTTTGAAGAATGTATAAGAGAAATACTTAGAAAAGCAAATGGATTTGTGTGTAGTATTTATGGATCAGGAGAAGGCATATGATAGAGTTGATAGAGATGCTTTGTGGAAAGTACTAAGAATATATGGTTTGGGAGGCAAGTTGTTCGAAACATTGAAAAGTTTTTATCGAGGATTTAAGCTATGTGTACGTGTAGGAAGAGAAGAAAGTGATTGGTTCTCAGTGAATGTAGGTTTGCGGCAGGGGTGTGTGATGTCTCCATGGCTGTTTGATTAGTACATGAATGGTGTTGTTAGAAAGGTGAATGCAAGAGTTTTGGAAAGGGGGGGAAATATGCAGTTTGTTGTGGATGAGAGAGCTTGGGAAGTGAGTCAGTTGTTGTTCGCTGATGATACATCGCTGGTTGCTGATTCATGTGAGAAACTGCAGAAGCTCGTGACTGAGTTTGGTAAAGTGTGTGAAAGAAGAAAGTTGAGAGTAAATGTGAATGAGAGCAAGGTTATTAAGTACAGTAGGTCTGTGGGTCAAGTCAATAGGGAGGTAAGTTTGAATGGAGAGAAACTGGAGGAAGTTAAGTGTTTTAGATGTCTGGCAGTGGATTTGGCAGCGGATGGAATCATGGCAGCGGAAGTAGGGAAGGGGGATTAAATTCTGGGAGCGTTGAAGAATGTGTGGAGGTCGAGAACATTATCTCGGAAAGCAAAAATGGGTATGTTTGAATGAATTGTGGATCCAGCAATGTTGTATTGTTGCAAGGCGTGGGCTATGGATAGAGTTGTGCGCAGGAGGGTGGATGTACTGGAAATGAGATGTTTGAGGACAATATGGGGTGTGAGGTTGTTTGATCGAGTAAGTAATGTAAGGGTAAGAGAGATGTGTTGTAATAAAAAGAGTGTGGTTCAGATAGCAAGAGAGGGAGTTTGGAAATGGTTTGGTCACATGGAGGGAATGAGTGAGGAAAGATTGACCAAGAGGATATATGTGTCGGAGGTGGAGGGAACGAGGAGAAATAGGAGACCAAACTAGAGGTGTAAAGATGGAGTGAAAAAGATTTTGAATGATCGGGGCCTGAACATGCAGGAGGGTGAAAGGCGTGCAAGGAATGAAGTGAATTGGAATGATATGGTAAACCGCGGTCGACGTGCTGTCAATGGATTGAGCCAGGGTATGTGAAGCTTTTTGGGTAAACCATGGAAAGTTCTATGGGTCCTGGATGTGGAGAGGGAGCTTTGGTTATGCTGCATTATTAACCCGCTTCCCCCTCATGTGTGGAAGGTAGCGCTATGAAAAGAGAACAAAGGCCCCATTCGTTCACACTCAGTCTTTAGCTGTCATGTAATAATGCAACGAAACCACAGCTCCCTATCCACATACAGGCCCAACAGAACTTTCCATGGTTTACCCCAAACGCTTCACATGCCCTGATTCAATCCATTGACAGCACGTCAACCCCGGTATACCACATCAATCCAATTTACTCTATTCCTTGCTTGCCTTTCACCCTCCTGCATGTTCAAGTCTCGATCATTCAAAATCTTTTTCACTCCATCTTTCCACCTCCAATTTGGTCTCCCATTTCTCCTCGTTCCCTCCACCTCTGACACATATATCCCCTTGGTCAATCTTTCCTCACTCATTCTCTCCATGTGCCCAAACCATTTCAAAACACCATCTTCTGCTCTCTCAACCACGCTCTTTTTATTTCCACACATCCCTCTTATCCTTACATTACTTACTCGATCAAACCACCTCACACCACATATTGTCCTCAGACATCTCATTTCCAGCACATCCACCCTCCTGCGCACAACTCTATCCATAGCACACGCCTCGCAACCATATAACATTGTTGGAACCACTATTTCTTCAAACATAGCCATTTTTGCTTTCCAAGATAATGTTCACGACTTCCAAACATTCTTCAAGGCTCCCAGGATTTTCGCCCCCTCCCACACCCTATGATTCACTTCCGCTTCCATGGTTCTATCCGCTGCCAGATCCACTCCCAGATATCTAAAACACTTTACTTCTTCCAGTTTTTCTCCATTCAAACTTACCTTCCAATTGACTTGACCCTCAACCCTACTGTACCTAATAACCTTCCTCTAATTCACATTTACTCTTAACTTTCTTCTTTCACACACTTTATCAAACTCAGTCACCAGCTTCTGCACTTTCTCACATGAATCAGCCACCAGCGATGCATCATCAGCGAATAACAACTGACTCAATTCCCAAGCTCTCTCATCCCCAACAGACTGCATACTTGCCCCTCTTTCCAAAACTCTTGCATTCACCTCCGCAACCACCGCATCCATGAACAAATTAAACAACCATGGAGACATCACACACCCCTGCCGCAAACCTATATTCACTGAGAACCAATCACTTTCCTCTCTTCCTACACGTACACATGCCTTACATCCTCGATAAAAACTTTTCACTGCTTCTAACAACTTGCATTCAACACCATATATTCTTAATACCCTACACAGAGCATCTCTATCAACTCTATCATATGCCTTCTCTAGATCCATAAATGCTACATACAAATATATGTATATATATATATATATATATATATATATATATATATATATATATATATATATATATATATATATATATATATATATATATATATATATATATATATATATGATTACAGAGGTATAAGTTTGTTGAGTATTCTTGGGAAATTATATGGGAAGGTATTGATTAAGAGGGTGAAGGCATGTACAGAGATTCAGATTTTGGAAGTGCAGTGTGGTTTCAGAAGTGGTAGAGGATGTGTGGATCAGGGGTTTGCTGTGAAGAACGCATGTGAGAAATACTTAGAAAAGGAAATGGATTTGTATGTAATTATTGATAGAGATGTTCTGTGGAAGGTATTAAGAATATATGGTGTGGGAGGTAGGTTTTTTGAAGCAGTGAAAAGTTTTTATCGAGAATTTTAGGCATTTGTACTTTTAGGAAGAAAGGAAAGTGATTGGTTCTCATGAATGTTTGTTTGCGGCAGGGTTTGATGTCTCCATGGTTGTTTAATTTGTTTATGGATGGGATTTTTAGGGAGGTGAATAAAAGAGTTTTGGAAAGAGGGGGAAGTATGTAGTCCGTTGTGGATGAGAGTGCTTCGGAAGTGAGTTAGTTGCTCATCGCTGATGATACAGCGATGGTGGCTGATTCATGTGAGAAACTGCAGAAGCTGGTGACTGAGTTTGGTAAAGTATGTGAAAGAAGAAAGCTTAGATTAAATGTGAATAAGAGCAAGGTTATTAGGCACAGTAGGGTTGAGGGACAAGTCATTTGGGAGGTAAGTTTGAATGGAGATAATAAACTGGAGGAAGTAAAGTGTTTTAGATATCTGGGATTGGATTTGGCGGTTGAAGAAAATCATAGGGTGAGGGAGGGGCGAAAGTTCTGGGAGCGTTGAAAAATGTTTGGAAGTCGAGAACTTTATCTTTGAAAGCAAAAATGGGTATTTTGAAGGAATTGTCGTTCCAACAATGTTATATGGTTGCGAGGCGTGGGCTAGTGATAGAGTTGTACGGAGGAGAGTGGATATGCTGGAAATGAGATATCTGAGGACAATATGTGATGTGAGGTGGTTTGATCGCGTAAGTAATGAAAGGGTAAGAGAGATGTGTGGTAATAAAGGAGTGTGGTTGAAAGAGCAGAAGAGGGTGTTTTGAAATGCTTTGGTCACATGGAAGGAATGTGTGAGGAAAGATTGACAAAGAGGATATAAGTGTCATAGGTGGAGGGAACGAGGAGAAGTAGGAGACCAAATTGGAGGTTGAAAGCTGGAGTGAAAAAGATTTTGAGTGGTTGGGGCCTGAACGTGCAGGAGGGTGATAGGTGTGGAAGGAATAGAGTGAATTGGAACGATGTGGTATACCGGGGTCGATGTTCTGTCAGTGGATTGAACCAGGGCATGTGAAGCGTCTGGGGTAAACCATTGAAATTTTTGTGGGGCCTGGATGTTGATAGGAAGCTGTGGTTTCGGTGCATTATACATGACAGCTAGAGACTGAGTGTGAACAAATGTGGCCTTTGTTGTCTTTTCCTAGCGCTACCTCGCGCACATGAGAGGGGAGGGGGCTGTCATTTCATATGTGGCGGGGTGGCGATGGGAATGGATAAAGGCAGACAGTATGAATTATGTACATATGTATATATGCATATGCCTGACTGTGGATATACATATGTACGTTGAGATGTGTAGGTATGTATATGTGCGTTTGTGGACGCCATTCTTTCGTCTGTTTCCTTCGGCTACCTCGCTAACGCGGGAGACATATATATATATATATATATATATATATATATATATATATATATATATATATATATATATATATATATATTTCTTTTCTTTCAAACTATTCGCCATTTCCCGCGTTAGCGAGGTAGCGTTAGGAACAGAGGACTGGGCCTTTTTTGGAATATCCTCACCTGGCCCCCTCTGTTCCTTCTTTTGGAAAATTAAAAAAAAAAACGAGAGGGGAGGATTTCCAGCCCCCCGCTCCCTCCCCTTTTAGTCGCCTTCTACGACACGCAGGGAATACGTGGGAAGTATTCTTAATCCCCTATCCCCAGGGAAAATATATATATATATATATATATATATATATATATATTCCTATGAGTCCATATATATATATATATTCCTATGAGTCCACATGAGGAAAATGAAACACGATAAGTTCCCAAGTGCACTTTCGTGTAATAATCACATCATCAGGGGAGCCACTAAAGATAAATCAGTTGATATACATCGAAGAGACGAAGTTAGGTCGCCATTTGTTAAACATGCAACTCATAGGACTCATAGGACGCATAGGAATACCTTGATCACTCAGAAAATTTTGATCCTTTCCAATATATATATATATATATATATTGTCTGGCCTATTGGAAAGTGACCGGTGTAGACTCCGTTGCTCACTAACGTGAGACGAAGGGTATTCGAATACACGGTATTCTAATAGTTATTTCCTATCAGCCAGGCCCATAGCCTAGCAGTAGCTTTCCCGCCTTTTTCACAGGGGTCCCGGGTTCGATCCTGGCTGTTGGAAGTTTGTATGTTCTATGAAGGTGCGCGTTCCTATGCACTTTGTTCGTATTCAAATACCCCCGCTTTGTACAGTTTATGTTCGGTAGAATGCTATCTGCTGGCTTTTTGCGCCTGTTGGGAAATAACCGGTGTAGAACCCGTTGCTCACGAACGTGAGACGAAGGGTATTCGAGTACACAGTATTCGAATAGTTATTTCCTATTAGCCAGGCCCATAGCCTAGCGGTAGCGTTCCCGCCTGTTACAGAGGGGTCCCGGGCTCGATCCTGGCTGTTGGAGGTTTGTATGTTCTATGAAGGTGCGCGTTCCTATGCAATTTGTTAGTATATATGTTTATATGTATATATTGTTTCAGAAGTGGTAGAGATGTGTGGATCAGGTGTTTGCTTTGAAGAATGTATGTGAGAAATACTTAGAAAAGCAAATGGATTTGTATGTAGCATTTATGGATCTGGAGATGGCATATGATAGAGTTGATAGAGATGCTCTGTGGAAGGTATTAAGAATATACAGTGTGGCAGGCAAGTTGTTAGAAGCAGTGAAAAGTTTTTATCGAGGATGTAAGGCATGTGTACGTGTAGGAAGAGAGGAAAGTGATTGGTTCTCAGTGAATGTAGTTTGCGGCAGGGGTGTGTGATGTCTCCATGGTTGTTTAATTTGTTTATGGATGGGGTTGTTAGGGAGGTGAAATGCAAGAGTTTTGGAAAGAGGGGCAAGTATGAAGTCTGTTGGGGATGAGAGAGCTTGGGAAGTGAGTCAGTTGTTGTTCGCTGATGATACGGCGCTGGTGGCTGATTCATATGAGAAACTGCAGAAGCTGGTGACTGAGTTTGGTAAAGTGTGTGAAGGAAGAAAGTTAAGAGTAAATGTGAATAAGAGCAAGGTTATTAGGTACAGTAGGGTTGACGGTCATGTCAATTGGGAGGTAAGTTTGAATGGAGAAAAACTGGAGGAAGTAAAGTGTTTTAGATATCTGGGAGTGGATCTGGCAGCGGATGGAACCATGGAAGCGGAAGTGGATCATAGGGTGGGAGAGGGGGCGAAAATCCTGGGAGCCTTGAAGAATGTGTGGAAGTCGAGAACATTATCTCGGAAAGCAAAAATGGGTATGTTTGAAGGAATAGTGGTTCCAACAATGTTGTATGGTTGCAAGGCGTGGGCTATGGATAGAGTTGTGCGCAGGAGGATGGATGTGCTGGAAATGAGATATTTGAGGACAATGTGTGGTGTGAGGTGGTTTGATCGAGTAAGTAACGTAAGGGTAAGAGAGATGTGTGGAAATAAAAAGAGCGTCGTTGAGAGAGCAGAAGAGGGTGTTTTGAAATGGTTTGGGCACATGGAGAGAATGAGTGAGGAAAGATTGACCAAGAGGATATATGTGTCGGAGGTGGAGGGAACGAGGAGAAGAGGGAGACCAAATTGGAGGTGGAAAGATGGAGTGAAAAAGATTTTGTGTGATCGGGGCCTGAACATGCAGGAGGGTGAAAGGAGGGCAAGGAATAGAGTGAATTGGATCGATGTGGTATACCGGGGTTGACGTGCTGTCAGTGGACTGAATCAGGGCATGTGAAGCGTCTGGGGTAAAACATGGAAAGCTGTGTAGGTATGTATATTTGCGTGTGTGGACGTATGTATATACATGCGTATGGGGGTGGGTTGGGCCATTTCTTTCGTCTGTGTCCTTGCGATACCTCGCAAACGCGTGAGACAGCGACAAAGAAAAAAAAAAGAAAAAGAAAAAAAAAATATATATATATATATATATATATATATATATATATATATTTATATATATATATATATATATATATATATATATATATATATATATATATATATATATATATATATATATATATATATATAAATATATATTTATATAAAAAAATTTAAATTTATAAATTTATAATTTTAAATTTAAAATTATAAATTTAAATTTAAATTTTAAATTTATAAAAAAAAAATTTGCTGATAACCCCGAGGAAAATAAAGCACAAGTTTTCACGTTTGCTTGCGTGTGATGATCACATTTTCAGAGGAGATACACGAATGAGACAAAAAAAACGTAGAACAGTCAGCTTATATACAAAGTAGTGTCGGAACTATGACCCTCTCGGTACACAGGTGTTTCCAGTTGGCTTTATTCAGGTTGGTGATGTTCTGGTCTGACACCTTGCCTGTCATTAGAAAATTATTATGTGGACAAGAACGGTAACCGTTTAAAAATCTTTGCCAACAATAATGCTCTCCAGTTGGTATAGACCTTCACAATATTAGTGTCACAATTCTTCGTGAATTTATTAATAGATGATTCAATGATATTTCTCTAGGTAAATGAGTTTTATAAGTGCATTAGCATTACTCCAGTTAATACAATTTTCATAATGTTTGGCATGATTAAACAAAGCAATGATTCTTGTCCTTCAATATACTATGTTTGTGCTACTTAAGTGTAAGATAAAGATCCTCACTAGTCTGTCCACTATATAACATTACAGCTTTTACACGGTGTTCTGTAAACATAACCCGCAGAATTTTCTGCCAAGTTTTTGATTAAGATATTCCTGATAGTATTGTTATTGCTGATGACTCGTCGTCATTAAAGAATTTAAGCACCCTGGGAAGTAGCATGAGATTATCACTAAATGGGAGAACTGAATGATTCCTGGTATCAAGGGGAGGTTTGAAGTTAATTTCATAAAATCATTTCTTTCCCAACTTAAGAGATTTATCAGTGAAATATCTAGGATACTCTAACTTGGATACAGTAGAAAATTTCCTCTGAATTTCATCATCAATAGATTTCAACCTGCATATACGTAATACCCTAAGGAACATCGATTGGAATGATGATGATTTACCTTTGCATGTTGAATGTAAGAAGAACATTGGGGGAGTTTCTGTATATGCTAAACTTAAACATGTTTGTATACCTATGGATCATGTAATCTAAAAATGCTAACACCATTATTTTCCACTTCTAAAGTAAAGTTGATAGAAGGTACTAAATTGCTATGTACAATGAGAAATGTTAAAATTTTCGCTTGTTGGCCAGACGCAAAGAACATCATTTACATACATACGTAAATGATTTCTGCTTTAGGTGTGTAGATGATGTTCTTTGGCGAAAAAACGAAAATGTTCCAACCTTCCTGTACTAATAATTTATTACCTTCCATCAACTTTGCTCTGTGTTTATGTGTGAACAACTGTTTACACGTGATTACGTATATTTGTGTTGCTTGCACGTGTGAAGAACACTTAAACTTTCACGTCCATGACTTTCCCTAAACATTTGAGGTTCTTCACCAGCTACGAGGTGCGGGAGGAACCCAACCGATCGTTCGGTGACGAGAAGGACGGCGTCTTCACCGGCATGATCGGCCAACTCCAGCGGGAGGAGTCGGATTTCTCCACCATAGTAGCGCCCACACCGGGACGACTCAAGGTGGTCGACTACCTCCGAGGGTATCCTGCCGACATGATGGTTGTCACGTCTCTCAAGCCTGCACTCCTACCTGCACACCTCGCACTCATCAGACCATTTGCAGGCAAGTCTTAGGTGGTCTGTATGACTCTCTTGAGACTCCAAGCTGACTTTTGATCAGACCATGTGTAAACACGTTTGATAAACGAAAATCTATATGATTTTCCTGATTTTTCAAAGGGGCTTTTGGTTATTCCACTGACGTCAAGATGACAACATCTTCAAGTAATCAGGACCGTATAACTATACCCGTTTAGACAAACTGACGGTAGGATTGATGTATTACTTTAGCTAAAACGCGACCTAAAATTCCAGTAGGCTCAAACACGTGTATTTGAATGTAAATGTCTAGTACTTAAAGATACTTTTGTTGTGAATCTTTTGGTTTATGGTTATTTCGTAAGATATGATCATAAAAGGATAGATCACAAACAGCTAAACCGTATATAACCTTCCCGTTTTACCGTTCACTGATCACGAATGCCAAACTTTTCGGTACACTCAAATCAAAGTTATGTTCCAGGAGAATTGTGGCTGGCTCTAGCAGTGAGTGTGGTGGCGTTGGGTGTCATCCTGTGGCTACTGCAGAAGGCGTGGCGGTGGATGTCAAAAAAGCGTGGGGTTAGGCTCAACACCGCCTTGCTGTACAGCTGGGGAGCCCTGCTCGAGCATCCGCCACCAGACCCCTCCGTCAGCATGTCAGGAAGAGTGAGTGGTAATTTTCAAACGTTCCGATGAGGGTGTCTGAATGTGTGTGGATGTAACCAAGATGAGAAGAAAGGAGAGGTAGATAGTATGTTTGAGGAAAGGAACCTGGATGTTCTGGCTCTGAGTGAGGCGAAGCTTAAGGTAATGGGGAAGAGTGGCTTGGGAATGTCTTGGGTGTAAACTCAGGGGTTGGTGAGAGGACAAGCGCTAAGGAAGGAGTAGCAATGATCCTCAAGAGGGGAGAGATGGGTGATTATTGGTGTCTATGCACCTGATCATGAGAAGAAAGATCATGAGAGACAAGTGTTCTGGGAGCAGCTGAGTGAGTGTGTTAGCAGCTCTGATGCACGAAAACAGGTTATAGTGATGGGTAATTTAAATGCTATAGTGAGTAATGTGGCAATTGTACACGGGTTGTTCAGTGTTGTAAATGGAAATGGTGAAGAGCTTGTTTATGTGTTGCTGAAAAAGGACAGGTGATTGAGAATAGCTGGTTAAAAAAGAGATGTACATAAGTACACGTATGTGAGCAGGTGAGATGGTCAAATGGCATTATTGGATTACGTGTTAAGTGACGGGCTTGTAAGAGAGACTTCTGGATGTTAATGTGCTGAGAGGTGCAACTAGAGGGATGTCTGATCAGTATCTTGTGGAGGCGAAGGTGAAGATTTGTAGAGGTTTTCAGAAAAGAAGAGAGATTGTTGAGGAGAAGAGAGTGGTGAGAGTAAGTGGCCTTAGAAAAGAGACTTGTGTGAGGAACTATCAGGAAAGATTGAGTGTAGAAAGGCAAAAGGTAAAAGCAAATTAAGTGTGGGAAGTGGGTGATGAATGGGATGTTTTAGAGAAACAGTGATGGCTTGCGCAAAAGATACATGTGTCATGAGAAAGGTGGGAGGTGGGCAGATTAGAAAGGGCAGTGAGTGGTGGGATGACGAACTGAGGCTATTAGTGGAAGAGAAAAGAGGCATTTGGACGAATCTTGCAAGGAAGTAGTGCAAATGACTGGGAGATGTATAAAAGAAAGAGGCAAGAAGAAAATAGAAAGGTGAAATAGTTGAAAAGGAGGGCAAATGAGAGTTGGAGTGTGAGAGTATTATCAAATTTTAGAGAGAGTAAAAAGATTTTTTGAATGGAAGTAAATCTCGTGCGTAAGACTAGAGAAAATGGGAACATAGGTGAGGGGGCAAGTGGGGAGTTGATAACAAGTAGTGATGAAGTGAGAAGGAGCTAGAGTAAACATTCTGAAGGCCTGCTAAATGTGTCTGACGATAGAGTGGCAGATTTAGAGTGTTTTGGTCGGAGAGGTGCGCGAAGTGAGAGAGTCATCAAAAATGGTTTGGTTAAGAGAGAAGTCGTGAAAACTTTGCAAAAGATCTAATCTAGTAAGGCGGCGGATTCAGATGGTATTGTAGTGGAATTTCTTAAAAAAGGTGTGACTGTGTTGTTGATTGCTTGGTAAGGATATTCAATGCATGTATGGTTCATAGTGAAGTGCCTGAGGATTGGCAGAATGCATACATAGTGCCAATGTACAAAGGCAAAGGGGATAAAGGTGAGTGTTCAAATTACAGAGGAATAAGTTTGTTGAGTATTTCTGGGATATTATATGAGGATGTATTAATTGGGAAGGTGAAGGCATGTACAGAGCATCAGACCGGGGAAGAGCAGTGTGATTTCAAAGTGGTAAAGAATGTACGGACCAGGTGTTTGCCTTGAAGAAAGTATGTGAGAAATAGTTAGATAAACGAAGGGATTTGTATGTAGCATTTATGGATCTGAGGAGGGCATATGACAGGGTTGACAGAGATGTTTTGTGAAAGTTTTTAAGAGAATATGGTGTGGGAGGTAACTTGCTAGAAGTGTTGAAAAGTTTTCATCAAGTATGTATGGCATGTGTATGGGTAGGAAGATAGGAGAGTGATTGGTTCCCAGTGAATGTCGGTCAGCGGCAGGGGTGAAGAAAGTCCTCATGGTTATTTAATTTGATTACGGATGTGTTTGTTAGGGAGGTAAATGCAAGAGTTTTGGAAAGAGGGACGAGTATGCAGTCTGTTGTGGATGTGAGGACATGAGAAGTGAGTCAGTTGTTGTTTACCGAGGATATATCTCTGGTGGCTGATTAGTGTGAGAAATTGGAGAGGTTGGCTACCGAGTTTGAAAACGTGTGTGAAAGGAGAAATCTAAGAGTAAATGTGAATAAGATAGAAGTTATTAGGCCAGTAGGGTTAAGGGACAAGCTAATTGGAATTCAAATTTGAATGAAGAAAAAACTGGAGGAAGTAAAGCGTTTTAGATATCTGGGAGTGGATTTGGCAGCGGATGGAACCATGGAAGCGGAAGTGAGTCACAGGGTGGGGGAGGGGGAGAAGGTTCTGGAAGCGAGGAAGAATGTGTGGAAGGCGAGAACGTTATCTTATCTCGGAGAGCAAAAATGGGTATGTTTGAAGGAAAAGTGATTCCACATTGTTTTATGGTTGCGAGGCATGACGTATAGATAAGATTGTACGGAGGTAGGTGGATGTGTTGGAAATAAAATATTTCAGGACAATATGTGGTGTCAGTTGGTTTGATCGAGTAAGTAATGTAAGGGTAAGAGAGATGTACCGGTAATGAAAAGAGTATCGTTAAGTGAGCAAAATAGGATGTGTTGAAATGGTTTGAATGTAGAGAGAAAATGAATGAGGAAAAACTGAAAAAGAGAATATATGTGTCAGAGGTGAAGGGACGAAGGAAAAGCGAGAGACCAAATTGGAGATGGAAGGATGGAGTGAAAAAGATTTGATCGATTAGGGCCTAAACATACAACAGTATTAGAGGTGGGCAAGGAATAGTGTGCATTTGAATTGTGTGGTATACCGGGGTCGACGTGCTAGCAATGGATTGAAACAGGGCATGTGAAGCGTCTGGAGTAAACCATGGAAAGTTTTCCGGGGCCTGGATGTGGAAAGGGAACTGTGGTTTTGGTGCATTATACATGACAGCTAGAGACTGAGTGAGAGCGAATTCTGCCTTTTTTTGTCTATTTTCCTAGCATTAACTAGCTGAAGCAGGGGATGGTGAGCAGTTGTCTTATGGGGCGGGATAGTGACAGGAACCAATGAAGCGAAGCAAGTATGAATATAAACATGTGTATGTATGTAATGTCTGCGTGTGTGTATGTATATGTATGTGCATGTTGATATATATTTGTATGTATATAAGCATATGTGGGAGTCTCTCTCTCTCTCTCTCTCTCTCTCTCTCTTGCCCCTCTTTCCAAAACTCTTGCATTCACCTCCCTAACAACCCCATCCATAAACAAATTAAACAACCATGGAGACATCACACACCCCTGCCGCAAACCTACATTCACTGCGAACCAATCACTTTCCTCTCTTCCTACACGAACACATGCCTTACACCCTCGATAAAAACTTTTCACTGCTTCTAACAACTTGCCTCCCACACCATATATTCTTAATACCTTCCACAGAGGATCTTTATCAACTCTGTCATATGCCTTCTCCAGATCCATAAATGCTACATACAAATCCATTTGTTTTTCTAAGTATTTCTCGCATACATTCTTCAAAGCAAACACCTGGTCCACACATCCTCTACCACTTTTGAAACCACACTGCTCTTCCCCAATCTGACGCTCTGCACATGCCTTCACCCTCTCAATCAATACCCTCACATATAATTTACCAGGAATACTCAACAAACTAATACCTCTGTAATTTGGGTATCATTAAATTTCAGGTAAAATAAAAGGATGTTTTGGAAGGAGGTAAATAAAGTACGTAAGACAAGGGAGAAAATTGGAACTTCAGTGAAGGGGGCAAATGGGGAGGTGATAACAAGTAGTGGTGATGTGAGGAGATGGAGTGAGTATTTTGAAGGTTTGTTGAATGTGTTTGATGATAGAGTGGCAGATGTGGGGTGTCTTGGTCGAGGCGGTGTGCAAAGTGAGAGGGTTAGGGAAAATGATTTGGTAAATAGAGGAGGTAGTAAAAGCTTTATGGAAGATGAAAGCCGGCAAAGCAGCAGGTTTGGATGGCATTGCAGTGGAATTTATTAAAAAGGGGGTGACTGTATTGTTGACTGGTTGGTAAGGGTATTTAATGTATGTATGATTCATGGTGAGGTGCCTGAGGATTGGCGGAATGCTTGCATAGTGCCATTGTACAAAGGCAAAGGGGATAAGAGCGAGTGCTCAAATATATATATATATATATATATATATATATATATATATATATATATATATATATATATATATATATATATATATATATATATATATTATCCCTGGGGATAGGGGATTAAGAATACTTCCCACGTATTCCCTGCGTGTCGTAGAAGGCGACTAAAAGGGGAGGGAGCGGGGGGCTGGAAATCCTCCCCTCTCGTTTTTTTTTTTTTTTTTTTTTTTTCTCCAAAAGAAGGAACAGAGGGGGCCAGGTGAGGATATTCCAAAAAAGGCCCAGTCCTCTGTTCTTAACGCTACCTCGCTAACGCGGGAAATGGCGAATAGTTTAAAAAAAAGATATATATATATATATATATATATATATATATATATATATATATATATATATATATATATATATATATATATATATATATACATATATATATATACCTATATACATACTTATACACACATACACACACATATATATATATATATATATATATATATATACATTTGAAAAATGTAAGAAATGATTTAGAAAACTGAAACTTCTAGCTTGAAATGAAATGAAGAATGAATGTCACATAATGGTTCAACCTCTGGCTATAGAAAAGGGAAATGTATAATTTATTTACACAAACGTCAATAGTAGTTTTCATCAATTTAACCACTGTATCATACTGCCTGGTCCACTTCTCTTATCATGAAACTGGAATATTGGCTTATGATGTTTCCCAATTGTCTTCATTACACAAAGTACAACCATATCTTGGATACATAAGGGTAGATAGTTGGTCATCCGCCATAATAAAGCCTTGACAGACCAAAAGTTTATCTGGACCTCAACTTTTCCAGTACATTCATGAAAAACACCTTTTTGCTTTCCATCTCTATCACTTTTGAAAAAAATAAATGATCCCTTTCTTCACATTTCAATGAAAGAATAAGCTTCAATAGATGAATAAATAAATAAATATATATTATTTATTTATATGTTTTTATTTTGCTTTGTCGCTGTCTCCCTCGTTATCGAGGTAGCGCAAGGAAACAAACGAAAGAATGGCCCAACCCACACACATTCACATGTATACACATACACGTCCACACACACAAATATATATAACTATACATCTCAATGTACACATATATATACACACACAGACATATACATATATACACATGTACATAATTCATACCGTCTGCCTTTATTCATTCCCATCGCCACCTCGCCACACATAGAGTAACAATCCCCTCTCCCCTCATGTGTGCGAGGTAGCGCTAGGAAAAGACAACTAAGGCACCATTCGTTCACACTCAGTCTCTACCCGTCATGTAATAATTCACCGAAACCACAACTCCTTTTCCATATCCAGGCCCCACAGAACTTTGCATGGTTTCATCCGCTGCCAGATCCACTCCCAGATATCTAAAACACTTTGCTTCCTCCAGTTTTTCTCCATTCAAACTTACCTCCCAATTGACTTGACCCTAAACCCTACTGTACCTAATAACCTTGCTCTTATTCACATTTACTCTTAAATTTCTTCTTTCACACACTTTATCAAACTCAGTCACCAGCTTCTGCAGTTTATCACATGAATAAGCCACCAGCGCTGGTGAAACTCTTGCATTCATCTCCCTAACAACCCCATCCATAAACAAATTAAACAACCATGGAGATATCACACACCCCTGCCGCAAACCTACATTCACTGAGAATCAATCACTTTCCTCTCTTCCTACACGTACACATGCCTTACATCCTCGGTAAAAACTTTTCACTGCTTCTAGCAACTTGCCTCCCACACCATATATTCTTGATACCTTCCAAAGAGCATCTCTACCAACTCTATCATATGCCTTCTCCAGATCCATAAATGCTACATACAAATCCATTTGCTTTTCTAAGTATTTCTCACATACATTCTTCAAAGCAAATACCTGATCCACACATACTCTACTACTTCTGAAACCACACTGCTCTTCCCCAATCTGATGCTCTGTACATGCCTTCACCCTCTCAATCAATACCCTCCCATATAATTTACGAGGAATACTCAACAAATTTATACCTCGGGAATTTGAGCACTCACTCTTATCCCCTTTGCCTTTGTACAATGGCACTATGGAAACATTCCACCAATCCTCAGGTACTTCTCAATGAATCATACATACATTAGATAACCTTACCATCCTGTCAACAATACAGCCACCATCGTTTTTAATAAATTCCACTGCAATACCATCCAAACCTGCTGCATTGCCGGCTTTCATCTGCCGCAAAGCTTTTACTACCTCCCCTCTGTTTACCAAATCATTTTCCCTAACACTCTCACTTTGCACACCACCTCGACCAAAACACCCTATATCTGCCATTCTATCGTCAAACACATTCAACAAACTTTCAAAATACTCACTCCATCTCCTTCTCACATCACCACTACGAATTATCACCTCCCCATTAGCCCCCTTCACTGAAGTTCCCATTTGCTCCCTTGTCTTACGCACATTATTAACCCCCTTCCAAAACATCTTTTTATTCTCCCTAAAATTTATTGATACTCTCTCACCCCAACTCTCATTTGCCCTCTTTTCACCTCTTGCACCTTTCTCTTTACCCCCTGGCTCTTTCTTTTATACATGTCCCACTCATTTGCATTTTTTCCCTGCAAAAGTCATCTAAATTCCTCTCTCTTCTCTTTCACTAGCAATCTTACTTCTTTATCCCACCACTCACTACCCTTTCTAATCAACCACCTCCCACTCTTCTCATGCCACAAGCATCTTTTGCGCAAGACATCACTTCTTCCCTAAATACATCCCAATCCTCCCTCACTCCCCTTACCTCCTTTTTTCCCACCTTTTTCCATTCTGTACTCAGTCTCTCCTGGTGCTTCCTCACACAAGTCTCCTTCCCAAGCTTACTTACTCTTATCACTATCTTCACCCCAACATTCTCTCTTCTTTTCTGAAAACCCTCACAAATCTTCACCTTCGCCTCCACAAGATAATGACCAGACATCCCTCCAGTTGCACCTCTCAGCACATTAACATCCAAAAGTCTCTCTTTCGCGCGCCTGTCAATTAACACGTAATCCAATAACGCTCTCTGGCCATCTCTCCTACTTACATACGTATACTCATGTATATCTCGCTTTTTAAACCAGATATTCCCAATCACCAGTTCTTTTTCAGCGCATAAATCTACAAGCTCTTCACCATCTCCATGTACAACACTGAACACCCATGTATACCAATTATTTCCTCGACTGCCACATTACTCACCTTTGCATTCAAATCACCCATCACTATTGCCCGGTCTTGTGCATTAAAACCAGTGACACACTCATTTAGCTGCTCCCAAAACACCTGCCTCTCATGGTCTTTCTTCTCATGCCCAGGTGCATATCCACCAATAATCACCCATCTCTCTCCATCAACTTTCAGTTTTACCCATATCAATCTAGAATTTACTTTTTTACACTCTATCACATACTCCTAGAACTCCTGTTTCAGGAGTAGTGCTACTGCTTCCCTTGCTCTCGTCCTCTCACCAACCCCTGACTTTATTTCCAAAAAATAACTTGTGGGTGATAAAGATAGGAGGTGGGCAGATTAGAAAAGGGAGTGACTGGTGGGATGAAGAAGTGAAAGTGTTAGTGAAAAAGAAGAAAGAGGCCCTTTTAGTCGCCTTCTGCGACACACAGAGAATACGTGGGATGTATTCTTAATCCCCTATCCCCAGGGATATATATATATATATATATATATATATATATATATATATATATATATATATATATATATATATATATATATATATATATATATATATATATATATATATATATATATATATATATATATATATTTATATATATATATATATATATATAAATATATATATATATATATATATATATATATATATATATATATATATATATATATATATATATATATATATATATATATATATATATATATATATATATATATATATATATATATATATATATATATATATATATAAATATATATATATATATATATATATATATATATATATATATATATATATATATATATATATATATATATATATATATATATATATATATATATATTTCTTTCAAACTATTCACCATTTCCCGTGTTAGCGAGGTAGCGTTAAGAACAGAGAACTGGGCCTTTGAGGGAATATCCTCACCTGGCCCCCTTCTCTGTTCCTTCTTTTGGAAAAAAAAAAAATAATGAGAGGGGAGGATTTCCAGCCCTCCGCTCCCTCCCCTTTTAGTCGCCTTCTACGACACGCAGGGAATACGTGGGAAGTATTCTTTCTCCCCTATCCCCAGGGATATATATATATATATATATATATATATATATATATATATATATATATATATATATATATATATATATATATATATATATATATATATATATATACATATATATGGAACTGCCGATTTCCTTTTTACATATCTGAGTCACCTGCTCAATTTCCCTGGAAAAGTCGTCCAAATGCCTCTCTCTTCTTTTTCACTAACAATTTCACCTGTTCATCCCACCAGTCACTACCCTTTCTAATCTGCCCACCTCCTGTCTTTCTCATGGCAGAAATATCTTTTGCGCAAGCCATCACTGCTTCCCTAAATACATCCCTTTCCTCCCCCACTCTCCTTACTTCATTTGCTCTCAGTTTTATAATCTGTTTAGACACATGAAGTGGTTGAAATTCTTTAAGGACTTTATCTTTAGTTACAAATGTTAATTAAAATTTGTCGATATATTATGTATTTACAAATAAATACATAACCTCAACTTAAAAAAGCAGTAATGTTTCCGTTGACTAGTGTCTGTTTCATGTCGAGGTGTTCGGCATGTGCTACGTGTCTGAGTGAAGTGCATGTTGTGTTGGTGAGAAAATGTCTGTTTTTGTAGCTATCGGTTTGTCGACATTATTCTGGGTATGATTTTACCTCAGACTTATGGTCATAAATTTTGCTCTGCGAACACAGTTTGCTATAACAGTGGTTGGCGTCCAGCGTCATTACCATCTAGATTCTATGTCTAGGTGTTGGTGGGATGGTGGCTGGTGTTCTGTCTGGTCATCACCACAGGGTTCCGTTCTTCACTGATCGCCCACCTGACGGTCAGGGGAAGGTCAGGAACCCTCGATAGCTTCCAGGACCTGGTGGAACAGGATGGCTGGAGATGGGCCACCGAACCCTGGCTCTACAGTGGAGCAGCTTATGAATACTTTTCCAGACACACCGATCCGGTGGTGCAAGAGATACATAGTAGAATGGAGGTCAGGTTTTCAAATATATGCCATAGAGATTTAGTTATGTAATCTTATTACGTATGCATGACATTCGCATGTGAATAGTCGTGTACCTTCCATGTTTCATATATATTATCTATGATGTGAATCACTAAAGAAAATAATGATTTAGTGTTCAGATGAGAATAAAATGATCAGAATTTTAAGATTTGGTAGCAAGGACATATATCTTAGCATACATAGAAATCGCTAAACACTCACACATGTGACACACTCATAAACATATCATCCTCAAAAATAAACATACATACAGTACACAGTCATACAGTACATATACACGCAATACACATTCATACATATGCATTTAACACAGTACACATTAAAGAAAAGAAAAACAGATATAATTAGTCTCTTGAAAGAAAATATACAGACGTATAAAGAATCGTATGATAGTGGGGAAAGGTTCAAGAGTTTTGGCCAAATAAGAGTAAAGTTCTCTCCCCATGTAGTACAAATAGGTCATTAGATACACACGCACACACACACACACACACACACACACACACACACACACACACACACAAACACACGTCAACACGAACACACACACACAAACACACGTCAACACGAACACACACATACAAACACACACCAGGAGAGACTGAGTGTAGAATGGCAAAAGTGAGAGCAAGTAACGTAAGGGGAGTGGGTGAGAACGTAAGGGGAGTGGGTGAGGAATGGGATGTATATAGGGAAGCAGTGATGGCTTGTGCAAAAGATGTTTGTGGCATGAGAAAGGAGGGAGGTGGGCAGATTAGAAAGAGTAGTGAGTGGTGGGATGAAGAAGTAAAGTTGGTAGTGAAAGAGAAAAGATCGGCGTTTGGACGATACTTGCAATAAAAAAGTACACATGACTAGATGTATGAAATAAAACGGCAAGAAGTCAAGAGAAATGCGCAAGAGTTGAAAAACAGGGCATATGAGAATTCGTGTGGGAGAGTATCATCAAATTTTAGGGAGTATAAAAAGATGTGTTGGAAGCGGGTAAATAAAGTGCGCAAGACAAGAGAACAAATGGGAACATCGGTGAAGGGAAGGCGTGGGGAAGTGATAACAAGTAGTGATGGAGTGAGAAGGATGTGTTTGATGGCAGATATAGGGTGTTTTGCTCGTGGCGGTGTACGAGATGAGAGGATCAGGGAGAATGATTTGGTGAAAAGAAAAGAGGTAGTGAAAGTTTTGCAGAAGATGAAGTCCGCCAAGGCTGTAAGTTTTGATGCTATTGCAGTGGAATTTACTAAAAATGGGAGCGACTTTGTTGTTAATTAGATGGTAAGGATATTCACTGTATGTATGGATCATAGTGAAGTGCCTGAGGATTGGCGGAAGGCATGCATAGTTCCATTGTACAAAAGGCAAAGAAGGTGAAGGTGAGTGTTCAAATTACAGATGTATATAAATTTGTTGAGAATTCCTGGGAAAATATATCGGAGGAAATTGACTGAGAGAGTGAAGGCATGTACAGAGCATCAGATTGGGGAAGAGCAGTGTGGTTTCAGAAGTGGTAGAGGATGTGTGGATCATGAGTTTGCCTTGAAGAATTTATATGAGAAATACTTAGAAAAACAGATGGATTTGTATGTAGCATTTATAGATCCGGGGAAAGCATATTGTAGGGTTGATAGAGAAGCTTTGTGGAAGGTATTAAGAGTATATGGTGTGGGAGGTAAGTTGCTACAAGTAGTGAAAAGTTTTTACCAAGGATGTAAGGCATGTGTCCGAGTAGGAAGAGAGGAAAGTGATTGGTTCCCAGTGAATGTAGGTCTGCAGCAGGCTTATGTGATGTCCTGATGGTTGTTTAATTTGTTTATGGGTGGTATGGTTAGGGAGGTAAATGCAATGCAAGAAGTTTGGAGAGAGGCGCGAGTATGCAGTCTGTTTAGGATAAGAGGGCTTGGGAAGTGAGTCATTTGTTGTTTGCCGATGATACAGCTCTGGTGAGTGATTCGTATGAGAAACTGCAAAGACTGATAAATGAGTTTGGAAAAGTGTGAATAAGAGCAAGGTTATTAGGTTCAGTAGGGTTGAGGGACAAGTTAATTGGGATGTAAGTTTGCAAAGAGAAAAATTAGAGAAAGTGAAGTGTTTTAGATAACTGGGAGTGGACCCTGCAGCGGAGGGAACCATGGAAGTGGTAGAGAGTCACAGGATGGGGAAGGGGCGAAGGTTTGGGAGCGATGTAGAAAGAATGTGTGAAGGAGAGAACGTCATCTTTTCAAGCAAAAATGAGTATGTTTGTAGGAATAGTAGTTCCAACAATGTTAAATGGTTGTGAGGCGTGGGCTCTAGATAGGGTTGTAAGGACGAAGGTGGATGTGCTGGAAATGAAATGTGTAAGTAATGAAAGGGTAGGAGAGATGTGTGGAAATAAAAGAGTCTAGTTGAGAGAGCAGATGGTGTATTCAAATGGTTTGCACATATGGAGAGAATGAGTGAGGAAAGATTGACAAAAACCATATGGAGGGGAAAAGGGGAGGCGGGAGACCAGATTGGAAGTGGAAGGATTGAGTGATCGGGGCCTGAACATAGAGAAGGATGAGAGGCGTGCAAGGAATAAAGTGATTTGGAACGATATGGTGTACCGGGGTCGACTCATTATCAATAGACTGCACCAGGGTATGTGGAAAGAGAGCCGTGGATTCGGTGCATTACACCGAACGGCTGGAGACTGTGTGTGAAGGAATGTTTCTGTTTTGTCTGTTTTCCTTGCGCTACCTCGCTGAATCCGGGGGGAGCGATGCTGTTTCCTGTGGGACGGAGTAGTGACAATTATGGATGAAGGCAGGCAAGCATGAAAATGCACATGTGTGTTTATGAATTTGTCTGTATGTGTATGAATTTGTACATATATGTAATGTGCATATGTGCATATGTGCTTATATGGGCGTTTATGTATATATATGTGTATATGAGTGGATAGGCCATTCATCGTCTGTTTCCTGGCGTCACCTCGCTGGCGCAGAAAATAGTGAGTATATATAATAATGGAATTATATATCATATATATTTGTAATATCCTTTATCGCTATTTCCCGCGTAAACGAGGTAGCGCAAGGAAACAGACGAAAGAATGGCCTAACCCACCCACATACACATGTATATACATACACGTCCACACACGCACATATACATACCTATACATTTCAACGTATACATATATATACATACACAGACATATACATATATGCACATTTATATAATTCAGACTTGCTGCCTTTATTCATTCCCGTCGCCACCCCGCCACACATAAAAATGACCATCTATCTCTCTCCCCCCCCCCCCCCCCGTAGCGCTAGAAAAAGACAACAAAGGCCACATTTATTCACGCTCAGTCTCTAGCTGTCATGCATAACGCACCGAAACCACAGCTCCCTTTCCAAATCTAGGCCACACAAAACTTTTCATGGTTTACCCCAGATGCTTTACATGCCCTGGTTCAATCCATTGACAGCACGTCAACCCCGATATACCACATCATTCCAATTCCCTCTATTCTTTGCACGCCTTTAACTCTCTATGTTTAGGCCCCGATCGCTCAAAATCTTTTTCACTCCATCCATCCACCTCCAATTTGGTCTCCCATTTCTCTTTGTTCCCTCCATATCTGACACATATATACTCTTTGTCAGTCTTTCCTCACTCATTCTCTCCGTGTGACCAAACCATTTCAATACACCCTCTTCTGCTCTCTCAACCACACTCTTTATATGACCACACATTTCTCTTACCCTTTCATTACTTACTCGATCAAACCACCTCACACCAGATATTGTCCTTAAACATCTTATTCCCAACACATCCACCCTCCTCCGTACAACCCTAACTATAGCCCACGCCTCGCAACTATATAACATTGTTGAACCTACTATTCGTTCAAACATACTCATTTTTGCTTTCCGAGATAATGTTCTCGCCTTCCAAACATTTTTTAACGCTCCCAGAACTTTCTCCCTCCCCCACCATGTGACTCACTTCCGCTTCCGTGGTTCCATCCGCTGCCAAATCCACTCCCAGATATCTAAAGCACTTCACTTTTCCTCCAGTTCTTCTGCATTCAAGCTTACCTCCAGTTGACTTGCTCAAAACACAACTGTACCTAATAACCTTGCTCTTTATTCACACTCACTCTCAGCTTTCTTCTCTCACACACTTTCCCAAACTCAGTCACCAGCTTCTGCAGTTTCTCACCCGAATCAGCCACCAGCGCTGTATCATCAGCAAACAACAACTAACTCACTTCCCAAGCCTTATCATCAACAACAGACTGCAATACTTGCCCCTCTCTCCAAAACTCGCGCATTCAACCTCCCTATCAACCTATCCAAAACAAATTTACAATCATGGAGACATTCATGCGCCCCCTGTCGGAAACTGACATTCACTGAGAACCAATAAATTTCTTCTCTTCTCCTTCTGTTCATTGTCTTGCATCCTCGATAAAAGTTTTCACTACTTCTAGCAAACTTGCCTCCCACACATATACTCTCGATACCTTCCACTAAGCCTCTCTATCAAGTCTATCATATGCTTCTCCATATTATAATGCTACATACAAACCCTTTTGTTTTACTAAGTGTTTCTCAAATACATTCTTCAAAGGAAACACTTGATCCACAAATCCTCTACCACTTCTGAAACCAAACTGCTCTTCCCAGTGTGATGCCCGTGCATGCTTCACCCGCTCAGTCAATACCCTCCATTTAATATCCATGGAAAACTCAACAAACTTATACTTCTGTAATCTGAACACTCATCTTTATCTCCTTTGCCTTTGTACAATGTCACTTGCATGCATTCCGCCAATCCTCAGGCACTTCATGAGCCATGCATACATTGAATACTCTTTACCAATTTCCCTGGAAAAGTCGTCCAAATGCCTCTCTCTTCTTTTTCACTAACAATTTCACTGTTCATCCCACCAGTCACTACCCTTTCTAATCTGCCCACCCCTGTCTTTCTCATGGCAGAAATATCTTTTGCGCAAGCCATCACTGCTTCCCTAAATACATCCCTTTCCTCCCCCACTCTCCTTACTTCATTTGCTCTCAGTTTATAATCTGTTTAGACACATGAAGTGGTTGAAATTCTTTAAGGACTTTATCTTTAGTTACAAATGTTAATTAAAATTTGTCGATATATTATTGTATTTACAATAAATACATAACCTCAACTTAAAAAAGCAGTAAGTTTCCGTTACTAGTGTCTGTTTCATGTCGGGGTGTTCGGCATGTGCTACGTGTCTGAGTGAAGTGCATGTTGTGTTGGTGAGAAAATGTCTGTTTTTGTAGCTATGGGTTTTGTCGACATTATTCTGGTATGATTTTTACCTCAACTTATGGTCATAAATTTTGCTCTGCGAACACAGTTTGCTATAAACAGTGGTTGGCGTCCAGCGTCATTACCATCTAGATTCTATGTCTAGGTGTTGGTGGGATGGGGGCTGGTGTTCTGCCCTGGTCATCACCACAGGGTTCCGTTCTTCACTGATCGCCCACCTGACGGTCAGGGGAAGGTCAGGAACCCTCGATAGCTTCCAGGACCTGGTGGAACAGGATGGCTGGAGATGGGCCACCGAACCCTGGCTCTACAGTGGAGCAGCTTATGAATACTTTTCCAGACACACCGATCCGGTGGTGCAAGAGATACATAGTAGAATGGAGGTCAGGTTTTCAAATATATGCCATAGAGATTTAGTTATGTAATCTTATTACGTATGCATGACATTCGCATGTGAATAGTCGTGTACCTTCCATGTTTCATATATATTATCTATGATGTGAATCACTAAAGAAAATAATGATTTAGTGTTCAGATGAGAATAAAATGATCAGAATTTTAAGATTTGGTAGCAAGGACATATATCTTAGCATACATAGAAATCGCTAAACACTCACACATGTGACACACTCATAAACATATCATCCTCAAAAATAAACATACATACAGTACACAGTCATACAGTACATATACACGCAATACACATTCATACATATGCATTTAACACAGTACACATTAAAGAAAAGAAAAACAGATATAATTAGTCTCTTGAAAGAAAATATACAGACGTATAAAGAATCGTATGATAGTGGGAAAGGTTCAAGAGTTTTGGCCAAATAAGAGTAAAGTTCTCTCCCCATGTAGTACAAATAGGTCATTAGATACACACGCACACACACACACACACACACACACACACACACACACACACACACACACACAAACACACGTCAACACGAACACACACACACAAACACACGTCAACACGAACACACACATACAAACACACACCAGGAGAGACTGAGTGTAGAATGGCAAAAGTGAGAGCAAGTAACGTAAGGGGAGTGGGTGAGAACGTAAGGGGAGTGGGTGAGGAATGGGATGTATATAGGGAAGCAGTGATGGCTTGTGCAAAAGATGTTTGTGGCATGAGAAAGGAGGGAGGTGGGCAGATTAGAAAGAGTAGTGAGTGGTGGGATGAAGAAGTAAAGTTGGTAGTGAAAGAGAAAAGATCGGCGTTTGGACGATACTTGCAATAAAAAAGTACACATGACTAGATGTATGAAATAAAACGGCAAGAAGTCAAGAGAAATGCGCAAGAGTTGAAAAACAGGGCATATGAGAATTCGTGTGGGAGAGTATCATCAAATTTTAGGGAGTATAAAAAGATGTGTTGGAAGCGGGTAAATAAAGTGCGCAAGACAAGAGAACAAATGGGAACATCGGTGAAGGGAAGGCGTGGGGAAGTGATAACAAGTAGTGATGGAGTGAGAAGGATGTGTTTGATGGCAGATATAGGGTGTTTTGCTCGTGGCAGGTGTACGAGATGAGAGGATCAGGGAGAATGATTTGGTGAAAAGAAAAGAGGTAGTGAAAGTTTTGCAGAAGATGAAGTCCGCCAAGGCTGTAAGTTTTGATGCTATTGCAGTGGAATTTACTAAAAATGGGAGCGACTTTGTTGTTAATTAGATGGTAAGGATATTCACTGTATGTATGGATCATAGTGAAGTGCCTGAGGATTGGCGGAAGGCATGCATAGTTCCATTGTACAAAAGGCAAAGAAGGTGAAGGTGAGTGTTCAAATTACAGATGTATATAAATTTGTTGAGAATTCCTGGGAAAATATATCGGAGGAAATTGACTGAGAGAGTGAAGGCATGTACAGAGCATCAGATTGGGGAAGAGCAGTGTGGTTTCAGAAGTGGTAGAGGATGTGTGGATCATGAGTTTGCCTTGAAGAATTTATATGAGAAATACTTAGAAAAACAGATGGATTTGTATGTAGCATTTATAGATCCGGGGAAAGCATATTGTAGGGTTGATAGAGAAGCTTTGTGGAAGGTATTAAGAGTATATGGTGTGGGAGGTAAGTTGCTACAAGTAGTGAAAAGTTTTTACCAAGGATGTAAGGCATGTGTCCGAGTAGGAAGAGAGGAAAGTGATTGGTTCCCAGTGAATGTAGGTCTGCAGCAGGCTTATGTGATGTCCTGATGGTTGTTTAATTTGTTTATGGGTGGTATGGTTAGGGAGGTAAATGCAATGCAAGAAGTTTGGAGAGAGGCGCGAGTATGCAGTCTGTTTAGGATAAGAGGGCTTGGGAAGTGAGTCATTTGTTGTTTGCCGATGATACAGCTCTGGTGAGTGATTCGTATGAGAAACTGCAAATACTGATAAATGAGTTTGGAAAAGTGTGAATAAGAGCAAGGTTATTAGGTTCAGTAGGGTTGAGGGACAAGTTAATTGGGATGTAAGTTTGCAAAGAGAAAAATTAGAGAAAGTGAAGTGTTTTAGATAACTGGGAGTGGACCCTGCAGCGGAGGGAACCATGGAAGTGGTAGAGAGTCACAGGATGGGGAAGGGGCGAAGGTTTGGGAGCGATGGAGAAAGAATGTGTGAAGGAGAGAACGTCATCTTTTCAAGCAAAAATGAGTATGTTTGTAGGAATAGTAGTTCCAACAATGTTAAATGGTTGTGAGGCGTGGGCTCTAGATAGGGTTGTAAGGACGAAGGTGGATGTGCTGGAAATGAAATGTGTAAGTAATGAAAGGGTAGGAGAGATGTGTGGAAATAAAAAAGTCTAGTTGAGAGAGCAGATGGTGTATTCAAATGGTTTGCACATATGGAGAGAATGAGTGAGGAAAGATTGACAAAAACCATATGGAGGGGAAAAGGGGAGGCGGGAGACCAGATTGGAAGTGGAAGGATTGAGTGATCGGGGCCTGAACATAGAGAAGGATGAGAGGCGTGCAAGGAATAAAGTGATTTGGAACGATATGGTGTACCGGGGTCGACTCATTATCAATAGACTGCACCAGGGTATGTGGAAAGAGAGCCGTGGATTCGGTGCATTACACCGAACGGCTGGAGACTGTGTGTGAAGGAATGTTTCTGTTTTGTCTGTTTTCCTTGCGCTACCTCGCTGAATCCGGGGGGAGCGATGCTGTTTCCTGTGGGACGGAGTAGTGACAATTATGGATGAAGGCAGGCAAGCATGAAAATGCACATGTGTGTTTATGAATTTGTCTGTATGTGTATGAATTTGTACATATATGTAATGTGCATATGTGCATATGTGCTTATATGGGCGTTTATGTATATATATGTGTATATGAGTGGATAGGCCATTCATCGTCTGTTTCCTGGCGTCACCTCGCTGGCGCAGAAAATAGTGAGTATATATAATAATGGAATTATATATCATATATATTTGTAATATCCTTTATCGCTATTTCCCGCGTAAACGAGGTAGCGCAAGGAAACAGACGAAAGAATGGCCTAACCCACCCACATACACATGTATATACATACACGTCCACACACGCACATATACATACCTATACATTTCAACGTATACATATATATACATACACAGACATATACATATATGCACATTTATATAATTCAGACTTGCTGCCTTTATTCATTCCCGTCGCCACCCCGCCACACATAAAAATGACCATCTATCTCTCTCCCCCCCCCCCCCGTAGCGCTAGAAAAAGACAACAAAGGCCACATTTATTCACACTCAGTCTCTAGCTGTCATGCATAACGCACCGAAACCACAGCTCCCTTTCCAAATCTAGGCCACACAAAACTTTTCATGGTTTACCCCAGATGCTTTACATGCCCTGGTTCAATCCATTGACAGCACGTCAACCCCGATATACCACATCATTCCAATTCCCTCTATTCTTTGCACGCCTTTAACTCTCTATGTTTAGGCCCCGATCGCTCAAAATCTTTTTCACTCCATCCATCCACCTCCAATTTGGTCTCCCATTTCTCTTTGTTCCCTCCATATCTGACACATATATACTCTTTGTCAGTCTTTCCTCACTCATTCTCTCCGTGTGACCAAACCATTTCAATACACCCTCTTCTGCTCTCTCAACCACACTCTTTATATGACCACACATTTCTCTTACCCTTTCATTACTTACTCGATCAAACCACCTCACACCAGATATTGTCCTTAAACATCTTATTCCCAACACATCCACCCTCCTCCGTACAACCCTAACTATAGCCCACGCCTCGCAACTATATAACATTGTTGAACCTACTATTCGTTCAAACATACTCATTTTTGCTTTCCGAGATAATGTTCTCGCCTTCCAAACATTTTTTAACGCTCCCAGAACTTTCTCCCTCCCCCACCATGTGACTCACTTCCGCTTCCGTGGTTCCATCCGCTGCCAAATCCACTCCCAGATATCTAAAGCACTTCACTTCCTCCAGTTCTTCTCCATTCAAGCTTACCTCCCAGTTGACTTGCTCAAAACACAACTGTACCTAATAACCTTGCTCTTATTCACACTCACTCTCAGCTTTCTTCTCTCACACACTTTCCCAAACTCAGTCACCAGCTTCTGCAGTTTCTCACCCGAATCAGCCACCAGCGCTGTATCATCAGCAAACAACAACTAACTCACTTCCCAAGCCTTATCATCAACAACAGACTGCATACTTGCCCCTCTCTCCAAAACTCGCGCATTCACCTCCCTATCAACCCTATCCATAAACAAATTTAACAATCATGGAGACATCATGCGCCCCCTGTCGGAAACTGACATTCACTGAGAACCAATAAATTTCTTCTCTTCCTACTCGTTCATATGTCTTGCATCCTCGATAAAAAGTTTTCACTACTTCTAGCAACTTGCCTCCCACACCATATACTCTCGATACCTTCCACTAAGCCTCTCTATCAAGTCTATCATATGCCTTCTCCATATCTATAAATGCTACATACAAACCCATTTGTTTTACTAAGTGTTTCTCAAATACATTCTTCAAAGGAAACACTTGATCCACAAATCCTCTACCACTTCTGAAACCAAACTGCTCTTCCCCAGTGTGATGCCCCGTGCATGCCTTCACCCGCTCAGTCAATACCCTCCCATTTAATATCCATGGAAAACTCAACAAACTTATACTTCTGTAATCTGAACACTCATCTTTATCTCCTTTGCCTTTGTACAATGTCACTATGCATGCATTCCGCCAATCCTCAGGCACTTCATGAGCCATGCATACATTGAATATCTTTACCAACCAGTCAGCAACACAATCACCCCCTTTTATAATAAACTCCACTGCAAAACCATCCAAACCCGCCGCCTTGCCGGCTTTCATCTTCCGCAAACCTTTCACTACCTCTTTTCTGTTTACTAAATCATTCTCCCTGACCCTCTCACCTCGCACACCACCTCGAACATAACACCCTATATCTGCCACTCTATCATCTATCATATTCAACAAACCTTCAAAATACTCCCTCCATATCCTTCTCACATCAACACTACTTGTTATTACCTCCCCAATTAGCCCCCTTCACCGATGTTTCAATTTCTTTTCTTCTCTTACGCACTTTATTAACCTCCTTCCAAAGCATATTTTCATTCTCTTTAGAATTTAATGATACTTTCTCTCCCCCAACTCCCATCAGCCTCTTTTTCACCTTTTGCACCTTTCTCTTGACCTCCTGCCTCTTTACTTTAACATCTCCCAGTCATTTGCACTATTTCCCTGGAAGACTCGTTCAAATGCCTCTCTCCCCTCTCTTTCATAATGATCTTATTTCTTCATCCCACCAGTCACTACCCTTTCCAATCTGCCCACCTCCCACGCTTTTCATGCCACAAGCATCTTTTGCGGAAGCCATCATTGCTTCCCTGAATACATCCCATTTCTCCCCTACTCCCTAACGTCCTTTACTCTCACCTTTTTCCATTCTGCACTTAGTCTCTCTTGATACTTCTTCATAAAAGTCTCCTTCTCAAGCTCACTTACTCTCACCACTCTCTTCACCCCAGCATTCTCTCTTCTTTTCTGAAAACCTCTACAAATCTTCACCTTCGCCTCCACAGGATAATGATCAGACATCCCTCTAGTTGCACCTCTTAGCACATTAACATCGAAAAGTCTCTCTTTCACGCTCCTATCAATTAACACTTAATCCAATAAGGCTCTCCTACGTTAATACGTATACTTATGTAAATCTCTCTTTTCAAACAAGGTATTCTCAATCACCAGTCCTTTTCCAGCATTACTATAAGCCCGTCTCGTGCATCAAAACTGCTAACACATTCACGCAACTGCTCCCAAAACACTTGCCTCTCATTATCTTTCTTTTCATGCCCAGGTGCATAGGCACCAATAATCACCCATCTCTCTCCATCCACTTTCAATTTTACCCATATCAATCTTGAGTCTACTTTCTTACACTGTATCACATACTCCCACAAGTCCTGTTTCAGAAGTAGTGCTACTCCTTCCTTTGCTTTTGTCCTCTCACTAACCCCTGACTTTACTCGAAAACATTTTCAAACCATGCTTTCTCCTTACCCTTGAGCTTCGTCTCAATCAGAAAGAAAACGTCCAGGTTGTTTTCCGCAAACATACCACCTATATCTCCATTTTTCTCTTCCTGGTTACATCCTTACACATTTAGAGACCCCAGTATGAGCCTTCGGGAGGAGGAGGAGCACTCCCCGCGTAACTTATTCTGTTTCCCCTTTTAGAAAGTTAAAATACAATGAGGGGAGGGTTTCTAACACCCACTCCCGTCCCCATTAATCGCTTTC
Organism: Panulirus ornatus; assembly: GCF_036320965.1. NCBI lineage: Eukaryota > Metazoa > Arthropoda > Malacostraca > Decapoda > Palinuridae > Panulirus > Panulirus ornatus. Next base: position 46,277,901 of record NC_092239.1, on the reverse strand, counting down.
TACAATATATAAAATTGGTGTACATGTGGTGTTGACTGTTGTAAATGGGAATGGTGAAGAGCTTGTAGATTTATGTGATGAAAAAGGACTGGTGATTGGGAATACCTGGTTTGAAAAAGAAAGATACATATAAGTATATGTATATAAGTAGGAGACATGGCCAGAGAGCGTTATTGGATTACCTGTTAATTGAAACGCGTGCGAACGATATACTTTTGGATGTTAATGTGCTGAGAGGTGCAACTGGAGGGATGTCTGATCATTATCTTGTGGAGGTAAAGGGAAAGGTATGTAGAAGTTTTCAGAAGAGAGAATGTTGGGGTGAAGAGAGTGGTAAATGTAAGTGAGCTTGGGGAGGAGATTTGTGTGAGGAAGTACCAGGAGAGACTGAGTACAGAATGGAAAAAGGTGAGAACAAAGGACGTAAGGGGAGTGGGGGAGGAATGGGATGTATTTAAGGAAGCATTGGTGGCTTGCACAAAAGATGCTTGTGGCATGAGAAGCGTGAGAGGTGGGCGGATTGGAAAGGGTAGTGAGTGGTGGGATGAAGAAGTAAGATTATTGGTGAGAGAGAGGAGAGAGGTATTTGGACGATTTTTGCAAAGAAATAATGCAGATGAGTAGGAGATGGATAAAAGAAAGAGGCGGGAGGTCAAGAGAAAGATGGAAGAGATGAAAAAGAGGGCAAATGAGAGTTAGGGTGAGAGAGAATCATTAATTTTTAGGGAGAATGAAAAGAAGTTTTAGAAGTAGGTAAATAAAGTACGTAAGACAAGGGAAGAAATGGGAACATCAGTGAAGGGGGTTAATCTGGAGGTGATAACAAGTAGTGGTGATGTGAGAAGGAGATGGAGTGAGTATTTTGTAGGTTTGTTGGATGTGTTTGATGATAGAGTGACAGATATAGGGTGTTTGGTAAAGGTGGTGTGCAAAGTGAGAGGGTTTGGGAGAATAATTTGGTAAACAGAAATGAGGTAGTAAAAGCTGTGCGGAAGATGGAAGCCGGCAAGGTAGCGGGTTTGAATGGTATTGCAGTGGAATTTATTAAAAAAGGAGTGACTGTATTGTTGACTGGGTGGTAAGATTATTTAACGTATGTATGACTGATGGTGAGGTGCCTAAGGATTGGCAGAATGCTTGCATAGCAGCATTGTACAAAGGCAAAGGGGGTAAAAGTGAGTGCTCAAATTAAAGAGGTATAACTTTGTCGAGTATTCCTGGGAAATTGTGTGCGAGGGTATTGATTGAGCGGGTGAAGGCATGTAAGGCATCATATTGGGGAAGAGCAGTGTGGTTTCAAAAGTGGTAGAGGAGGTGTGGATCATGTGTTTGCTTTGAAGAATGTTGGTGAGAAATACTTAGAAAAACGAATGGATTTGTATGTAGCATTTATGGATCTTGAGAAGGCATATGATAAAGTTGATGGCTATGCTCTGTGGAAGGTATGAAGAATATATGGAGTGGAAGGCAGGTTGTTAGAAGCAGTGAAAAGTTTTTATAGAGGATGTAAGGAAAGAGGGGCAAGTATGAAGTCTGTTGTGGATGAGAGAGCTTGGGAAGTGAGTTAGTTGTTGTTCGCTGATGATACAGCGCTGGTGGCTGATTCATGTGAGAAAATGCAGAAGCTGGTGACGAGTTTGGTAAAGTGTGTGAAAGAAGAAAGTAAAGAGTAATTGTGAATAAGAGCAAGGTTATTAGATACAGTAGGGTTGAGGGTCAAGTCAATTGGGAGGTAAGTTTCAATGGAGAGAAACTGGAGGAATTAAAGTGTTTTAGATATCTGGGAGTGGATCTGGCAGCGGATGGAACCATGGAAGCGGAAGTGGATCATAGGGTGGGGGAGGGGGCGAAAATCCTGGGAGCCTTGAAGAATGTGTGGAAGTCGAGAGCATTATCTCGGAAAGCAAAAATGGGTATGTTTGAAGGCATAGTGGTTCCAACAATGTTGTATGGTTGCGAGGCGTGGGCTATGGATAGAGTTGTACGCAGGAGGGTGGATGTGCTGGAAATGAGATGTTTGAGGACAATGTGTGGTGTGAGGTGGTTTGATCGAGTAAGTAACGTAAGGGTAAGAGAGATGTGTGGAAATAAAAAGAGCGTGGTTGAGAGAGCAGAAGAGGGTGTTTTGAAATGGTTTGGGCACAGGGAGAGAATGAGTGAGGAAAGATTGACCAAGAGGATATATGTGTCGGAGGTGGAGGGAACGAGGAGAAGTGGGACACCAAATTGGAGATAGAAAGATGGAGTGAAAAAGATTTTGAGTGATCGGGGCCTAAACATGCAGGAGGGTGAAAGGAGGGCAAGGAATAGAGTGAATTGGATCGATGTGGTATACCGGGGTTGACGTGCTGTCAGTGGATTGAATAAGGGCATGTGAAGCGTCTGGGGTAAACCATGGAAAGCTGTGTAGGTATGTATATTTGCGTGTGTGGATGTATGTATACACATGTGTATGGGGGTGGGTTGGGCCATTTCTTTCGTCTGTTTCCTTGCGCTACCTCGCAAACGCGGGAGACAGCGACAAAGCAAAAAAAAAACAAATATATATATATATATATATATATATATATATATATATATATATATATATATATATATATATACACACGAAAGAATGGTCCCACCCACCCACATACACATGTATATACATACACGTCCACACACGGAAATAAACATACCCATACATCTCAACGTATACATATACATACACACACAGACATATGTATATATACACATATACATGATTAATACTGTATGCCTTTATTCATTTCCATCGCCACCTCGCCACACATGGAATAACAACACCCTCCCCCCCTCATGTGTGCGAGGTTTCGTTAGGAAAAGACAACAAAGGCCACATTCGTTGACACTAAGTCTATAGCTGTCATGTAGGAATGCACCGAAACCACAGCTCCCTTTCCACATCCAGACCCCAGAGACCTTTCCCTGGATTAACACAGACGCTTCACATTCCATGGTTAAATCCATTGGTATAATCCTTGGTATAACACATCGTTCCAATCTATTCTATTACTTTCACGCCTCTCACCCTCCTGCATCTTCATGATCCGATCACTCAAAATCTTTTTCATTCCATCTTTCCACCTCCAATTTGGTATCCCACCACTCCTCGTTCCCTCCACCTCTGACACATATATCTTCTTGGTCAATCTTTCCTAACTCATTCTCTCCCTGTGACCAAACAATTTCAAAGCACCCTCTTCTGCTCTCTCAACCACACTCTTTTTATTACCACACATCTCTCTTACCCTATTATTACTTACTCGATCAAACCACCTCACACCACATATTGTCCTCAAACATCTCATTTCTAGCACAAGCACCCTCCTCCTCACCACACTATCTATTGCACACGCCTCGCAACCATATAACATTGTTGGAACCACTATTCCTTCAAACATACCCATTTTCGCTATCCGAGATAATGTTGTCGACTTCCACACATTCTTCAGAGCTCCCAGAATTTTCGCCCCCTCCCCCACCCTATGATTTTCTTCCGCTTCCATGGTTCCATCCGCTGCCAGATCCACTCCCAGATATCTAAAACACTTTACATCCTCCAGTTTTTCTCCATTCAAACTTACCTCCCAATTGACTTTCCCCTCAACCATTCTGTACCTAATAACCTTGCTCTTATTCACATTTACTCTCAGCTTTCTTCATTTACACACATTACCAAACTCAGTCTCCAGCTTCTTCAGTTTCTCACACGAATCAGCCACCAACGCTGTATCATCTGCGAACAACAACTGACTCACTTCCCAAGCTCTCTCGTCCACAACAGACTGCATACTTGCCCATCATTCGAAAACTCTTGGATTCACCCCCCTAACAACAACACCATCCATAAACAAACTAAACATCCATGGAGACATCACACACCCCTACCGCAAGCCTACATTCACTGAGAACCAATCACTTTCCTCTCTTCCTACACGTACACATGCCTTACATCCTCGCTAAAAACTTCTCGCTGCTTCTAACAACTTGCCTCCCACACCATATATTCGTAAGACCTTCTACACAGCATCTCTATCAACTCTATCATATGCCTTCTCGAGATCCATAAATGCTACATACAAATTCATTTGCATTTCCAAGTACTTCTCACATACGTTTTTCAAAGCAAACACCTGATAAATATATATATATATATTTTTTTTTTTTATACTATTCGCTATTTCCCGCGATAGCGAGGTAGCGTTAAGAACAGAGGACTGGGCCTTTGAGGGAATATCCTCACCTGGCCCCCTTCTCTGTTCCTTCTTTTGGAAAATTGAAAAAAAAAAAAAAGGGGAGGATTTCCAGCCCCGCGCTCCCTCCCCTTTTAGTCACCTTCTGCGACACAGGGAATACGTGGGAAGTATTCTTTCTCCAATATCTCCTATACATATATATATATATATATATATATATATATATATATATATATATATATATATATATATATATATATATATATATATATATATATTCATATATATATATATATATATATATATATATATATATATATATATATATATATATATATATATATATATATATATATATATATATATATATATGCTGTTTCCTGTGTGGCGGGATGTTGACAGGAATGGATGAAGGCAGCAAGCACGAATATGTACATATGTATATGTATGTATACATTGAAACGTATATGTATGTATGTATGGGCATACATATGTGTATGTGTATGTGGGGGATTGAGCCATTCTTTGTCTGTTTCCTTGCGCTACTCGCTGACGCGGGAGACAGTGATTAAGTATGATATATATTTATTTATTTATTTATTTATTTATTTATTTTGCTTTGTTGGGGAGAAAGAATACTTCCCACGTATTCCCTGCGTGTCGTAGAAGGCGACTAAAAGGGAAGGGAGCGGGGGGCTGGAAATCCTCCCCTCTCGTTTTTTTTTTTTTTTTTTTTCAAAAAGAAGGAACAGAGGAGAGGTCCAGGTGAGGATATTCCCTCAAAGGCCTAGTCCTCTGTTCTTAACGCTACCTCGCTATCGCGGGAAATAGCGAATAGTATGAAAAAAAAAAAAAAAAAAAAAAAAAAAAAAATATATATATATATATATATATATATATTTTTTTTTATTGAGGTTTATTTATTACACTTTTCCCTTTGAAGGAAATTAAGAAATGTTTTTGGTGTTAATGAAGCTTTATATATGTGTATGTGTGTGTATGTGTATATGTATATATATATATATGTATATTATCCCTGGGGATAGGGGTGAAAGAATACTTCCCACGTATTCCTCGCGTGTCGTAGAAAGCGATTAGAGGGGACGGGAGCGGGGGGCCAGAAATCCTCCCCTCCTTGTATTAACTTTCTAAAATGGGAAACAGGAGGAGTCACGCGGGGAGTGCTCATCCTCCTCGAAGGCTCAGAGTGGGGTGCCTAAATGTGTGTGGATTTAACCAAGATGTGAAAAAAGGAGAGATAGGTAGTATGTTTGAGGAAAGGAACCTGGATGTTTTGGCTCTGAGTGAAACGAAGCTCAAGGGTAAAGGGGAAGAGTGGTTTGGGAATGTCTGGGGAGTAAAGTCAGGGGTTAGTGAGAGGACAAGAGCAAGGGAGGGAGTAGCAATACTCCTGAAACAGGAGTTGTGGGAGTATGTGATAGAATGTAAGAAAGTAAATTCTCGATTAATATAGGTAAAACTGAAAGTTGATGCACCTGGGCATGAGAAGAAAGATCATGAGAGGCAAGTGTTTTGGGAGCAGCTGAATGAGTGTGTTAGTGGTTTTGAGACCGGGTTATAGTGATGGGTGATTTGAATGCAAAGGTGAGTAATGTGGCAGTTGAGGGAATAATTGATATACATGGGGTGTTCAGTGTTGTAAATGGAAATGGTGAAGAGCTTGTAGATTTATGTGCTGAAAAAGGAGTGATGATTGGGAATACCTGGTTTAAAAAGCGAGATGTACATAAGTATACTTATGTAAGTAGGAGAGATGGCCAGAGAGCGTTATTGGATTACGTGTTAATTGACAGGCGTGCGAAAGAGAGACTTTTGGATGTTAATGTGCTGAGAGGTGCAACTGGAGGGATGTCTGATCATTATCTTGTGGAGGTTAAGGTGAAGATTTGTATGGGTTTTCAGAAAAGAAGAGTGAATGTTGGGGTGAAGAGGGTGGTGAGAGTAAGTGAGCTTGGGAAGGAGACCTGTGTGAGGAAGTACCAGGAGAGACTGAGTAGAGAATGGAAAAAGGTGAGTCAATGGAAGTAAGGGTAGTGGGGGAGGAATGGGATATATTTAGGGAATCAGTGATGTCTTGCGCAAAAGATGCTTGTGGCATGAGAAGAATGGGAGGTGGGTTGATTAGAAAGGGTAGTGAGTGGTGGGATGAAGAAGTAAGAGTATTAGTGAAAGAGAAGAGAGAGGCATTTGGACGATTTTTGCAGGGAAAAAATGAAATTGAGTGGGAGATGTATAAAAGAAAGAGACAGGAGGTCAAGAGAAAGGTAAAAGAGGTGAGAAAAGGGCAAATGAGAGTTGGGGTGAGAGAGTATCATTAAATTTTAGGGAGAATAAAAAGATGTTCTGGAAGGAGGTAAATAAAGTGCGTAAGACAAGGGAGCAAATGGGAACTTCAGTGAAGGGCGCAAATGGGGAGGTGATAACAAGTAGCGGTGATGTGAGAAGGAGATGGAGTGAGTATTTTGAAGGTTTGTTGAATGTGTTTGATGATAGAGTGGCAGATATAGGGTGTTTTGGTCGAGGTGGTGTGCAAAGTCAGAGGGTTAGGGAAAATGATTTGGTAAACAGAGAAGAGGTAGTGAAAGCTTTGCGGAAGATGAAAGCCGGCAAGGCAGCAGGTTTGGATGGTATTGCAGTGGAATCTATTAAAAAAGGGGGTGACTGTATTGTTGACTGGTTGGTAAGGTTATTTAATGTATGTATGACTCATGGTGAGGTGCCTGAGGATTGGCGGAATGCGTGCATAGTGCCATTGTACAAAGGCAAAGGGGATAAGAGTGAGTGCTCAAATTACAGAGGTATAAGTTTGTTGAGTATTCCTGGTAAATTATATGGGAGGGTATTGATTGAGAGGGTGAAGGCATGTACAGAGCATCAGATTGGGGAAGAGCAGTGTGGTTTCAGAAGTGGTAGAGGATGTGTGGATGTGCTTTGAAGAATGTATGTGAGAAATACTTAGAAAAGCAAATGGATTTGTATGTAGCATTTATGGATCTGGAGAAGGCATATGATAGAGTTGATAGAGATGCTCTGTGGAAGGTATTAAGAATATATGGTGTGGGAGGAAAGTTGTTAGAAGCAGTGAAAAGTTTTTATCGAGGATGTAAGGCATGTGTTCGTGTAGGAAGAGAGGAAAGTGATTGGTTCTCAGTGAATGTAGGTTTGCGGCAGGGGTGTGTGATGTCTCCATGGTTGTTTAATTTGTTTATGGATGGGGTTGTTAGGGAGGTAAATGCAAGAGTTTTGGAAAGAGGGGCAAGTATGAAGTCTGTTGGGGATGAGAGAGCTTGGGAAGTGAGTCAGTTGTTGTTCGCTGATGATACAGCGCTGGTGGCTGATTCATGTGAGATACTGCAGAAGCTGGTGACTGAGTTTGGTAAAGTGTGTGGAAGAAGAAAGTTAAGAGTAAATGTGAATAAGAGCAAGGTTATTAGGTACAGTAGGGTTGAGGGTCAAGTCAATTGGGAGGTGAGTTTGAATGGAGAAAAACTTGAGGAAGTGAAGTGTTTTAGATATCTGGGAGTGGATCTGGCAGCGGATGGAACCATGGAAGCGGAAGTGGATCATAAGGTGTGGGAGGGGGCGAAAATTCTGGGGGCCTTGAAGAATGTGTGGAAGTCGAGAACATTATCTCGGAAAGCAAAAATGGGTATGTTTGAAGAAATAGTGGTTCCAACAATGTTGTATGGTTGCGAGGCGTGGGCTATGGATAGAGTTGTGCGCAGGAGGATGGATGTGCTGGAAATGAGATGTTTGAGGACAATGTGTGGTGTGAGGTGGTTTGATCGAGTAAGTAACGTAAGGGTAAGAGAGATGTGTGGAAATAAAAAGAGCGTGGTTGAGAGAGCAGAAGAGTGTGTTTTGAAGTGGTTTGGGCACATGGAGAGAATGAGTAAGGAAAGATTGACCAAGAGGATATATGTGTCGGAGGTGTAGGGAACGAGGAGAAGAGGGAGACCAAATTGAAGGTGGAAAGATGGAGTGAAAAAGATTTTGTGTGATCGGGGCCTGAACATGCAGGAGGGTGAAAGGAGGGCAAGGAATAGAGTGAATTGGATCGATGTGGTATACCGGGGTTGACGTGCTGTCAGTGGATTGAATCAAGGCATGTGAAGCGTCTGGGGTAAACCATGGAAAGCTGTGTAGGTATGTATATTTGCGTGTGTGGACGTATGTATATGCATGTGTATGGGGGGCGTTTGGGCCATTTCTTTCGTCTGTTTCCTTGCGCTACCTCGCAAACGCGGGAGACAGCGACAAAGTATAATAAAAAAAAAAATATATATATATATATATATATATATATATATATATATATATATATATATATATATGTATATATATATATATATATATATATATATATATATATATATATATATATATATATATATATATATATATATATATATATATATATATATATATATATATATATATATATATATATATATATATATATATATATATATATATATATATATATGTATATTATCTTGTGGAGGCGAAGGTGAAGATTTGTAGAGGTTTTCAGAAAAGAAGAGAGAATATTTGGGTGAAGAGAGTGGTGAGAGTAAGTGAGCTTAGGAAGGAGATTTGTGTGAAGAAGCACCAGGAGAGACTGAATACAGAATGGATTAAGGTGAGAAGAAAGGACGTAATGGGAGTGGGAGAGGAATGGGATGTATGTAAGGAAGCAGTGATTGCTTGCGCAAAAGATGCTTGTGGCATGAGAAGCGTAGGAGGTGGGCAGCTTAGAAAGGGTAGTGAGTGGTGGGATGAAGAAGAAAGATTATTAGTGAAAGGGAAGAGAGAGGCACTTGGGCGATTTTTGCAGGGAAATAATGCAAATGAGTGGGAGATTTATAAAAGAATGAGGCAAGAGGTCAAAAGAAAGGTGCAAGAGGTGAAAAAGAGGGCAAATGAGAGTTGGGGTGAGAGAGTATCATTAGATTTTAGGGAGAATAAAAAGATGTTTTTCAAGGAGGTAAATAAAGTGCGTAAGACAAGGGAACAAATAGGAACTTCAGTGAAGGGGCAATGGGGAGGTTAAAACAAGTAGTGGTGATGGGAGGAGATGGAGTGAGTATTTTGAAGTAATGTTGAATGTGTTTGATGATAGAGTGGCAGATATAGGATGTTTTGGTCGAGGTAGTGTGCAAAATGAGAGGGTTAAGGAAAATGATTTGGTAAACAGAGAAGAGGTAGTAAAAGCTTTGCGGAAGATGAAAGCCGGCAAGGCAGCAGGTTTGGATGGTATTGCAGTGGAATTTATTAAAAAAAAAGGGGGTGACTGTATTGTTGACTGGTTGGTAAGGTTATCTAATGTACATATGATTCATGGTGAGGTGCCTGAGGATTGACGGAATGCGTGCATAGTGCCATTGTACAAAGGCAAAGGGGAAAAGAATGAATGCTCAAATTACAGAGGTATAAGTTTGTTGAGTATTCCTGGTAAATTATATGGGAGGGTATTGATTGAGAGGGTGAAGGCATGTACAGAGCATCAGATTGGGGAAGAGCATTATGGTTTCAGAAGTGGCAGAGGATGTGTGGATCAGGTGTTTGCTTTGAAGAATGTATGTGAGAAATACTTAGAAAAGCAAATGGATTTGTATGTAGTATTTATGGATCTGGAGAAGGCATATGATAGAGTTGATAGAGATGCTATGTGGAAGATATTAATAATATATGGTGTGGGAGGCAAGTTGTTAGATGCAGTGAAAAGTTTTAATCGAGGATGTAAGGCATGTGTACGTGTAGGAAGAGAGGAAAGTGATTGGTTCTCAATGAATGTCGGTTTGCGGCAGGGGTGTGTGAATTCTCCATGGATGTTTAATTTGTTTATTGATGGTGTTGTTAGGGAGGTGAATGGAAGAGTTTTGGAAAGAGGGGCAAGTATGCAGTCTGTTGGGGATGAGAGAGCTTGGGAAGTGAGTCAGTTGTTGTTCACTGATGATACAGCTCTGGTGGCTGATTCGATTGAGAAACTGGAGAAGCTGGTGACTGAGTTTGGTAAAGTGTGTGAAAGAAGAGAGTTAAGAGTAAATGTGAATAAGAGCAAGGTTATTAGGTACGGTAGGGTTAAGGGTCAAGTCAATTGGGAGGTAAGTTTGAATGGAGAAAAACTGGAGGAAGTAAAGTGTTTTAGATATCTGGAAGTGGATCTGGCAGCGGATGAAACCATGGAAGCGGAAGTGAATCATAGGGTGGGGGAGAGGGCGAGAATTCTGGAAGCCTTGAAGAATGTGTGGAAGTCGAAAACATTATCTCCGAAATCAAAAATGGCTATGTTTGGAGGAATAGCGGGTTCAACAATGTTGTATGGTTGCGAGGCGTGGGCTATGGATAGAGTTGTGTGCAGGAGGGTGAATGTGCTGGAAATGAGATGTTTGAGGACAATATGTGGTGTGAGGTGGTTTGATCGAGTAAGTAATAGTAGGTAAGAGAGATGTGTGGTAATTGGAAGAGTGTGGTTGAGAGAGCAGAGGAGTGTGTTTTGAAATGGTTTGGTCACATGCACATGGAGAGAATGAGTGAGGAAAGAATGACCAAGAAGGTATATGTGTCAGAGGTGAAGGGAGCGAGGAGAATTGGGGGACCAAATTGGAGGTGGAAAGATGGAGTGAAAAACATTTTGAGTGATCGGGGCCTAAATATGCAGGAGGGTGAAAGGAGGGCAAGGAATAGAGTGAATTGGATCGATGTGGTATACCGGGGTCGACGTGCTGTCAATGGATTGAATCAGGGCATGTGAAGCGTCTGGGATAAACCATGGAAAGTTGTGTGGGGCCTGGATGTGGAAAGGGAGCTGTGGTTTCGTGCATTACTGCATGACAGCTAGAGACTGAGTGTGAACGAATGGGGCCTTTGTTGTCTTTTCATAGCGCTACTTCGCACACATGAGGGGGGAGGGGGATGTTATTCCATGTGTGGCGAGGTCGCGATGGGAATGAATAAAGGCAGACAGTGTGAATTGTGTGCATGTGTATATATACATGTGTCTGTGTGTGTATATTTGCGTGTGTGGACGTGAATGTATATACATGGGTATGGGGGTGGGTTGGGCCATCTCTTTCGTCTGTTTCCCTGCGCTACCTCGCAAACGCGGGAGACAGCGACAAAGCAAATAAATAAATGAATATATATATATATATATATATATATATATATATATATATATATATATATGTATATATATATATATATATATATATATATATATATATATATATATATATATATATATATATATATATATATATATATATATATATATATATATATATATATATATATATATATATATATATATATATATATATATATATATATATATATATATACTTCCAACTTGTTCCCAGCGTTCCGTAGAAGGTGGGTGGAAGAGGTGGGAGCGGGGGAATGGAATTCCTCCCCTCCTGTTTTCAATTTTCCACAAGACGGAATAGAGAAATAGGCTAAGTTAGGATATTCCCTCTAAGGCTTCGTCCTCTGTTTCTAACGCTACCGCACTAATGCTTTTGATTGTTTACACAGAAATAATTTCTTTTAAACTGTTTCTCCACACAGCAAAATATCCTAACAATCTCTGTTGCATCAGGTGTTACCCTTCAAGGAGGCGCTGCAGCAGGTGTTGTCAGGGGGCTTCTCATTCATCAGCGTCAAGAACTACGTCACAGTCATCGTCACCTCCTCATACACCGATACCAAGGGCGAGACACCGTTCTACATCAGTAATAAAGGATTTTATATATTAGCATGTTTTGGCTGGGGTCTCAGGTGAGCACGAAGCTTTGGTCTTGAGAGTAATCATGTGTTTATTTTACTGCCTCGGAAGGCATTATTGGTCCTTCGATGGAAGAATTGCTATTGGGTCAGTCGAATTTATTCATTGTTATGGAATGCAACTGAATCAACTTAAGCCCTACAGATTTATGAGTGTTCTGTCGTGTTGTCTAGAGTCAGATCTCATTCATTATTGATATTGGTGAATTCTGCCCCCATATATACATTTTTTATAGGCGACTAATTGCAGGTACACACTACTGTAGTTTGAGTATACCCAGAAGTCTTTTCAAAAGTTCCCTTTATTTTAGATGACTGTGATATCATGTATAACATTGCATACAAAATCAATTACTTTGTTTTCGCTTCTCTCATGTTATTCTTTTGAAATATAAACTCCATATTTTTCCCCTTTAGTATCATTTCCCATAAATGTTGTAGATATTTTATTAGCGACGGAGATGCAAGTTACTGATAATAATTGAAATAATATTTGTTTTGCGACTTTGTCAATTAAGATTATTTTCAGTGCTTAGGGAATATTTTTTTTTCTCGATTTTCATTATGAAATATGGATATGTCGACTTGTATATGCTTGATATTATTTGAAGCTCGTTCGTGGACTAGTTGTCCTCCAAAAAGGTTTCAGTATCGCTTGTCTCATTACTCTTCATTGAGGAGTCAGTATCCAGCTATAGATTACCTCAGCGCTCTTGTATGGTTCAGTGGAAAGAGCTTATGCCTCGCAACCATAAAACATTGTTTGAACCACTATTCCTTCAAACATACCTATTTTTGCTCTCCGAGATAACGTTCTTGCTTTCCACACACTCTTCAACGCTCCCAGAATTTTCGCCTCCACCCCCACCCTATGACTCACTTCCACTTCCATGGTTCCATCCACTGCTAAGTCCACTCCCAGATATCTAAAACACTTCACTTCCTCCAGTTTTTCCCCATTCAAACTTACCTCCCAATTAACTTGTCCCTAATAACTTTGCTCGTATTAACATTTACTCTCAACTTTAATCTATCACACACTTTACCAAACTTAGTCACCAACTTCTGCAGTTTATCAATCGAATCAGCCACCAGCGCTGTATCATCAACGAACAGCAACTGACTCACTTCCCAAGCCCTCTCATCTTCAGCAGACTACATACTCACCCCTCTCTCCAAAACTCTTGCATTCACTTCCCTATCCACTCCATCCATAAACAAATTAAACAACCATGGAGACATCACGCACCCTGCCACAAACTGATATTCTCTGGGAACCAATCACTTTCCTCTATTCCTATTCGTACACATGCCTTACATCACTTGGTAAAAACTTTTCACTGCTTCTAGCAACTTACCTACCACACCACTTACTTTTAAAACCTTCCACAAAACATCTCTATCAACCGTATGATATGCCTTCTCCTGATCCAAAATGCTGCATATAAATTCATCTGTTTTTCTAATTATCTCTCACATACATTCTTCAAATCAAATACTTCATCCACACATCCTCTACCACCTCTGAAACCACACTGTTCTTCCAAGTCTGATTCTTCGTATATGCCTTTACCCTCTCAATCAATATCCTCCCTTTTAATTTCTCAGGAGTACTTAACAAATTTATGCCTCTGCAATCTGAACATTCACCTTTATCCCCTTTGCCTTTGTACAGTGACACAGTGCATACATCCCGCTAATCCTCAGGCACTTTACCATGAACCATGCATACAATGAATATCCTTACCAACCAATCAAGAACACAGTCACCTTTTTTGTTAAACTCCACTGCAATACCATTCAAACCCGCCACCTTGGCGGCATTATCTTCCACAAAACTCTCATTACCTCTTCTCTGTTTATCAAACCATTCTCCTTGACCTCTCTCACTTCGCACACCACCTCGACCAAAAAACCCTATATCTGCCACTCTATCATCAAACACATTCAACAAACCTTCAAAATACTCACACCATCTACATCTCACTTCATCAGTACTTGTTATTACCTCCCCATTGGCCCCCTTCACCGATGTTCCCATTTGTTTTCTTGTCTTACGCACTTTATGTACCTCCTTCCAAAACATCTTTTTATTCTCCCTAAAATCTATTGATACTCTCTCACCCAAACTCTCATTTGCCCTCTTTTTCACCTCTTGCACCTTTCTCTTGACCTCTTGCCTCCTTCTTTTATACATCTCCCAGTCATTTGCACTACTTCCCCGCAAAAATCATCCTAACGTCCTTCTCCTCTCTTTCACTAACAATCTTACTTCTTCATCCCACCACTCACTATCTTTTCTAATCTGTCCACCCCCCACCTTTCCAATGGCACAAGCATCTTTTGCGCAAGCCATCACTGCTTCCCTAAATACATCCCATTCCCCCTCATTCCCCTTACATCATTTACTCTCATCTTTTGCCATTCTGCACACAATCTCTCTTAGTACTTCTTCACACAAGTCTCCTTTCCAAGCTCACTTACACTCACCACTATGTTCTCCCCAACATTCTCTCTTCTTTTCAGAAAACCTCTACAAATCTTTATCTTTGCATCCACAAGATAATGATCAGATATCCCTCCAGTTGCTCCTCTAAACACATTGACATCCAAAAGTCCCTTTTACACACCCATCAATAAACATACAATCCAATAACCCCCTCTGGCAATCTCTCCTACCAACATACGTGTCCTTATGTATATCCCTCATTTTAAACCAGGTATTCCCAATCACCACTCCTTCTTCAGCACAAAAATCCATAAGCTCTTCACCATTCCCATTTACAACACTGACCACCCCATATGCACCAACATAACGTAATGTAACTTAACCTAACCTAACCTCAACTGCCACATTGAGTATTATCCATTATTCATTCTTCAGGAAAGGTGCACCATTTTACCCGCGATTTCGTGAGCTGATGTCCCGACTGGAAGATGCCGGCATCATCAGGCACTGGACGGAGGAGGTGATAGCCAGGCGTGTGAGGGAGAAAAGGCAAGCATCAGCATTAGACCTTCAGGCGGGTTTGGGAGTTAGTGACCAGGTACACAACAGATGTTATATCACTAATCATGTTTTATGTCTCCATTCCTTTTACAGCATGAATATGTGGATGAAAAGAGAAATATCATGTTTATATGTCTCTATACCATTTCCCTGGAATCTTACATACATGCTAACTGACCTTTAATAAGTCTTAAAAAGCATGATGAACATCCTTGACCTAATAGTAGGTTCACTCCAAAAGATTACGTCTTCCATTTAACAAGACGTGTGTAACTGATCAAAGAATATTGTGAGGAACAAAATGGATCAATCTGTTTTCATGTAGTTAAAAAATCAAACACAAAGAACATTTTCAAAATCTCATACGAACAGAATTTTCCATCCAGGAGAGCAGTGGTGAGGTGGCCCTAGGATTACATCACCTGCAGGGCGCCTTCTATCTGCTGCTGGTGGGCTTCAGCGTCGCTTTCCTCCTCACGATGGGGGAGAACTTCACACACTACGTCTCCAAACCTCAGTAACGCCCTTCATGACATCATATGACACCATATAAGAATATATGATAGAACTGTGGTTTAGCTTATATTATGGTGGTGTTGACAAATATTTGAATGATACCACACACAGATCATCACACACACATGTTAGCCATGTTGTGTGTGCTTCATCTGTCATAAGAATCATATCAGAAATAAAATGACAACAAAACTTGTGTCACATAGGATTAACCCCGCACCGGTAAACTATGGCCCAGGACATCAACGCTGATCTCCCTTCTGATGCTACTTCTCCAACATGTCAGTCATACGGCTGGCGTACCAAACATGCTCTAGTCTCTTTATATGAGACCATCTCTAGTTTTCCGAGCCTTTCTCCGACACTATATCGTCCAGATACTTTTTCAGTGACTTTAATTATTGGTTTCGTCGTAGGCAATAAATGGTACACATTTTTAGTGGTCTCTCGTATGATGGTTTCATGTTTACATCTCACCTGCACAAGCGTGTATTTTGCTTCAGATTCTTTTTCATTCGTATCTCACTGAAACACCCCATTTAATCATCCAGTCACCCTTCGTCTACACTTTACTTTGCATAGTCAATATCACTTCATTACTATTTCCGGATTGTATAGCAATGTCACTCATTGCTTTCATATATCATCTTCATGAATGATACCTTACCATCATAGCTAACGTAATCGATCGAATGAAAACTGGAACTACAAGTGTCACGAATACCTTAAGCAGGGTTGTTGAGCTTAGCCACTGTAGGCTTAAGTAAGTATATGTTGGTGATATCTGTAATAATTCATGTTCAATAGATGCAGTCCTACGGAACTGTACTTCAGTAGGAAGAGATGTGCCACAATCATTCTTTTTCCTTTCTTTAAGACAATTTGAGATATCCTTACCTCATCATCAGAACATGCATTTTCAAATGAAATGAATTAATAATTTGAATCAAAAACAAATATCATCTATGATTTCCATCAACATATATAGCAAGCCAATATATGCAATCAAAACGCAGACTTATGAAGCTAAAAGTAGATATTATTTTAAGGATAAAGCTAATATCTAATACTGCATTCATTTCATAATAGACCAAGAGAATCATTAAATTGTTAAGCAATTTGTTATTTTGTAGGGAAACGAATCATCACCTACAACTGTCTTCTTATCCATTGCTTGATGTTCATTTGCAATGATCATAAAATCGTCTTTAGTTAGACGATGACAGCTGCTTCTGTATTGATATCGAAGAAGTGAAAAGCTCAGATCCTTAAACTGCGAGTTAGTGGGTGATGGAAAACCAAGGTGTCAGTCCACACTCACTTTGAACTGGAGTTTTGAGCTTACTGTGTATTGAGCACTGCAACTTGAACATCTATTATCATATGTAATAATCTATACTTGTATAGAATTATTAGTGTGGGAGCAGAGGGCACCCCTCACCTTATGTTTGAAAAATGATTCGATCGAGAGTTGATGCTAAGAATAAATCTTAAGTCAATCTAAGGATGACATTTGCTTAAGATTTTTGTTAGTTAAGTGTTGAGATGTGTGTGGGTGTAGCCAAGATGAGAGGAGACGAGAGATACAAAGGAATGTAAGGGAATTCAAACAGCAACAGACCACTTGGTCCTATCGAGTCTGTTTGTGGTAGTGGAAAAGACATGACCATTACAGATCAGTGAGGAAAGAGCTGAAGTACGTACATGTTGAAAATAAGAAAAATAGATATTATATACTTTTCACATAGCAAAGAAGGCTCAAGTAATGTCAGTCATGGATTTGTAGCGAAATATTTATCAAGTCTGCTCTTAAATGAATCTAAGATACTACTTTTAATCACTATAATTGGAAAATCATTCTATATATTAACGATCCCGTGGAAGAAAAAGTTTTTGCCTCATTCGAGGAAACACCTTTGCCCTCGAGTCTGTCACCATCACTACAAGTGAAATCACAGAAATGCATCCGAAAGTAATTTGCTATATCGAGATTTTCGAAGCCTTTGATAAAGTTGAATGTTTGTATCAGATCACCTCTTAACCTTCTCTTTTCTAAACTAGATGTGTTTAAGTTGTTTAATCGACTCTCAAGGGATTCATTTCTTAGTACAGAGATTATCTTGGCAGCTCGTCTCTCTACTATCTTCATTCTGGCTGTCTTTCCTCAAGTAAGGTAATAAAATATGAACAAAATTTGATTGCCCAACTAGTAGGTAAATCATTGAATTTTGTTTGCCTATCTAACTACTTTTGCGCACGTTTTTCCTGGCTTTAGATCACCATAGAGTATTACACAAGTCTTTATCCTCATTTACTTTTTGCAGTTCAACAGAACTCATATTGTAGCTTGCCTTTTCATATCAACTACCGACATGAAAAACTTTATACTTGTCGATATTAAGATTCGTTTGGCACTCATGAGCCTAGTCCATCAGTTTGTCCATGACTATTTGCAGCTGCAGACCTTTGATTTCTGTCGTAGATATATTTCCCAACTTAGTATCGTCTCCGAATTTCGACATCTTACAATGCAGCCCATTATCAACGTCATCAACATATATGAGACAAAAGAATGATCCTTGTGGCACGCCACTTTTTTCGTCTAACCATTCTAATGCTAGACCATTATTCATTAATCTTTGTTTACGGCCAGTTAACCAATTTTCTAACCATTGAAGCACAACCCCATCTACACCATGTGACTTTTTTGTTAGTAACTTTTGATAGGCGAATGCTCTTGAAAACCTAGACAAATGACGTCAACTGTGGCTACTTCCATCATATATGTTGGAATATAATAGAAATCAAGCAGATTTGTTAGACACAGAAGATTTCGTCGAAAACCGTGTTGCAAGCCATTTGTGAAGTGGTGGTCTTGTAAATGGTTTACTATCATGTCCCGTATGATGGTTTCCATTAGTTTACCAACTACATACGTTAAGTTAATTGGGCGATAATTTCCGGGCATTGATTTATTACCTTTTAGAAAAATTGTATTGTACGGTTGTGTTCGTACAATCAAGATATTGAAGGATGACTCAAACACACTTTGTAGACAAGTAGGTCCTCATTTTTGATAAGACACGGTGCAATATGCGGGGAACATACAGTCAACAATGCCCGAGGACAACAGCTGATCAAGACCCAAGAATTGTGGGTAATATGAAAAGATGCTACAAATCGCTAGCTAACTAGATTAATGTACGACGTATGGGACGTAACACAATCATTGGCATACACGACTAACTAGCAGACATGATAACATTATTATGAAGTATGAGGTGGAGTAATCATATTGTTACATACACATATGGGGTCACATAATTACAATCTCTCATACCTCCCTCCCCTCTATATTCTCATAGCAATGTCTTGAGCGGACTTCTTGTTCTTAATCCGGTGTGAGCGGCGAGGCAGTGGTTCACTGGGGAGGATAGGGGGCTCTTGCACGGTAAGTGGCCCCGTCTGTGGGACACTTCAATGGACGGAGGAAACGGCGGTTCCTCTACCACACAAGACCACTAGGTAACCAGCCGCACCTGGTAGTCCTGTGACCTGCCGGTACCCATGACGGTACCGACTTTGTTCCAACGAAGAGAGGTCGGATCCTAGATGCAAACTTGCTCGCCGACACTCAACCTGAGAAGGGGACGAACGTGCACATTGTAGCGGGCTGCAGCATCCTGAGCACGCTCGGCAGCTCGGAGGTCACATATTTCGATCGTGACCTGCCACTCCTCTGAGAAGGACTGAGGGTGAGCAGGGATACAAAAGCGAAGGAGGCGTTCATACAAGACCTGGGCTTGGGAGCGACCGGTGTGATTCGGGATGTTGCGAAGCTCTAGCATTCCCTAATCGAAATCCTGGTGGTTAATGTTCACAGAAAGAGAAACTTTCAGGATGAGGTGCCTCACAGATTTAACAGCAGCGTCAGTGTGGCCATTAGACTGCGGGTAATGTATCGATGACACTACATGTCGGACTCCCCAGCGGTGGAGGAATGCTGCGAAATCCCGACTCGTGAAGTGGAGCCCTCCGTCGGTCTCAGACGCACAGGAACGCCTACATCATGGAAGTCGGAAGTTGCGGTTGGTTGCGGTCAACGTCGTATCGTTGCTGTACGGTATCACAACAGAGCAACCAGAAAGACGGTCGACGATGACAAGAAAAGATTTCCCTGATCATTGATGAAGTCGACTGACACGGACCCAAAGAGCCTGGTGGGATTGTCGTCACAGAGTAGGGGCTCTTGCTGTTGGCTGGGCTGCAATACCTAGCACAGCTCGCACGCACGAACAGTGTTCACTATGTCCGAGTTGATGCCGGGCCAGAATACAGCTTGTCTTCCTCGTCGCTTGGTGGCCTCCGCTCCTCCGTGGCTGCCGTGGAGGCAATCTAAGATTTGGCGACGTAAGGCAACAGGAACAACGACCCTTGCCTCATAAAGGACGAGGTCCCCATCACAGTAGAGGTCCTCACGTAGTTTCCAATATGGGAGCAATGTGTTATGAAGGTCATAGCGGAGACGAGGAAGGATAGTCTTGAGCCGCGGTCCATAGATCCTCCATTGCCTTGTCGACAGTAAAAACTGTGACGCTGGGGACTGGTAAGGGACTGTGTGGCCACGTAAAGTAACGACGGTCCTGATGGAGACATCGGTTTCTGTGCTCAACGCTTCGTCCTTTGGGATGTGACAGCTTACAGGAGAGAGGGACAAAGCATCTAGGATACAGAGCTGCTTGCTTACCCGCGTGCTACACTGCTGTGAAGAGGTATGCTGAGAACTTGTCCTTCAGGCGCTGGAGACGAGGGTGTTCAATCGCATCCAGCGTGCAGTGGTTAAGGATCGGTACGAGTGGGCGATGGTCTGCGACTAACTCGAAGTGTTGCAGGCCGATGAAGCAAAACCTGCACTTCGACATGGCATAGCGTGTTTCTGCGTTGGTCAAGAATCTGGAGCCACACTAAACGAGTCGGAAATTCCCCCCACCATGGTCTACTGCAGAGCATATCAAATACCATACAAGCGGGAAGCATTAGTCTGCAGGACATTGGGCATGGATGGGTTAAACGTAGCGAGGACGGGCGGACTTGACAGGGTCCCTCTCACTTGCTGGAACGCTTCGTCATGGTCTGGGGTGCAAAGAAAAATCCTCTTGGGGTTCATCAGGGGGCGAAGTGGCTGTGCAGCTGTGGAAATGTCAAGAGAAAATTCTGCGAATTGGTTGACGAGTCCCATGAAGGATCGAAGGTCAGTCAGGTTGGCAGGAGTTGTGGTGCCCTTGATGACACGGATCTTCTCAGGATCGACTGTTATGCCTTTCCTTGAGAAGGCATAACCACAAAAGGATACTGAAGATTCGGTGGGAATAAATTTGTTGGCGTTGAGAGTGATTCCGTGCTTCTGGCACCTGGAGAGACGTCGTGGATGCGGCGGAGGTGAGTGAAGTAGTCTTCGTCGTATAACAGAATGTCATTGATGACTTTCACATAATTCCTCATACCTTATGGAGCGATATCACCTCGGAGACAGAAGGCGTTTTCCGTAGCGATGTCTGAAGCGTCCGCATGGATTGATGAATGTTATCACTGGCTGGTCCTCCTCGGCGAGCTCGATCTGCCAGTAGCCACATAGAGAGTCAATCGTTGTAAAGAAGTGCACCTTCGGGTCTACGCTGCGATTTGCTGCAAAGGGCGTGAGAGAGGCGTTGTACGTGACACCTGGCTATCTAACTTGGACAGATCGGTGGTGGTCCTAACTCCCCCCTTGTTCTTGGCAACGGATACGAGGAGTGGCACCATGGAGGCGGGTTATCACCAGCTCTTGTTTCACTGACTCACAAAAAGCAAGGGGAATCAGCCGAGGGATATGGATGGCGAAGGGTTTCGCATCTTCCCTCAGGTGAATCCTCACATGGGAGCCTATCATCGGCTTTAGTCGTGTGGCCCATAACGCGTCCTTTGACACTAGCATGTCGCTGAATTCTCTTAGGAAATATTTTTGAGTAGGTGAAGGAGACAGCTCGCTAGTGAGAAGGAGCTGTGGTGATGTAGAGGAAGGTGATGAGACGGCAGGATTGTCACTGCTCACTGCGAGAAACCTGTTGACGTGCTTCACCTCGAGGATGGGCTTAGGAAACTCCTTGGATATGATAGCTAACTCGTGGCAGTGTTTGTATGACAACAGAGGAGTCGGACCGCCATCGTGCGCGTCGATCCAAGCATAGAACGACCTTTTCCAAAGGTATTATCCGCTTGGAAAATTACTAATGCTGGAGCCATCTCAGAATCGTCAATTGTGAAGCGTCTAGCCTTAAGGTACAGTTCGAGGTTGCGCTGGGAGAGTCCCAGACGTTGCAAATGTTGTAGGCTTACGACAGTAGCATCAGCTCCAGTGTTAGGAATCATCCGTAAGCGAGATGACACAGTACCATGGATGATGACGAAGCAGATAGGCTGAGGAAAGTCAGTCCTGGGCCGCCAGGATGAGATCATCCGTTTGATATGGCTCGGGCGCTGTTGTGTCTGACCAGGGGAGTGTGTGCACGCCCCACTTGTGGAAGACTTCTTATGCTGCCTTCGCTGTCCCTTGGGTTTATTTTGAACACATTACTTATCATCATGGCCTATACGATTGCACACCTTACACTGCGTGTGCTTGGCAGGGCACCGTACCATATGAGACCAGTGGTCCTTACGGCCACAACTGTTGCACACTACCTCAGCAGCTGGGCATGACTGCGACCCGTGCTGCTTACCCGCTGCTGTTCCAAAGGGCGCTAAGCGGGAAACTAGTCATTGCATTGTGGGCCTTCTTCTCGTTCTTGTACTGTGACATGGCCTTCACTGCTGTTGAGGGAGCCCACAGGGTTGAAGCTGCGCGTCTTGCGGCCAAATAGGAGCGGCACGTCGTCACTATATCCTGCAGAGAGGAGAAATAGTCAAGGGAGATGAAACCTGTGCCTGAGGTGGCAGAAGTCTCGAGAGGAGAGACTCGAAGTGAGCTGTGTCTTCTTCATGACGTTGAGCTTCGTCCTCCCGTCTTTGCATTTCATCTTTCCTGTGCTGCTGTTCATCTTCCCTGCGCTGCTGTTCATCTTCCCTGCGCTGCTGTTCATCTTCTCTGCGCTGTTGTCAATCTTTTCTGCGCTGTTGTTCATCTTCCCTGCCCCGTTGTTCCATCTGCCTTATGATCGAAACGAGGTGCGTGATGGGAGGTGAAGAGGAGTGGGAAGCACAAGGGGATGAAGTACGTTAGGAGTCGTGGGAGACAGGTAGCAGCTTGCTGCTGTTGACGGTGTTTACCGCGAGGCATATTTGTGCACTATGTTTATTTCTAATATAAACCATCGCCTCAACAGCTCGTGCTGGTTGTACAGATTAACACAGGCAACAGTAAGAAGTTACAACAGTAAGTTGATAAAAAGAACAGTCAGCGTGTGTGTGTGTGTGTGTGTGTGTGTGTGTGTACGTGCGCGTGATGGGTGGTGGAGAGGCTAGCGTCTAGCGAGGCTACCTCAGTGTTACTCGAGAAGGAAACATAATACACACAACACAACACCTCTTGCAGTGACACTACACTCCCGAAAAAGCACAAACACCATCACTGCACGCGCATACCCTCATGAAATCCACAGTAAAAAAATCACGGGGCACAGGATGGCTGTAGGGGTAGCGTGAGATAGAGTTTACGGCACGGAGATGCATTGTAACTGCTCCATGTATGTTGGTGTGAGTACAGACGGGGTACTGAAGAATGACAGAAAAACACTTTGTACACAAGTAGGTCCTCATTTCTAATAAGACACATCACAATACAAATGCGAAAAATCATATAAAATCTTTGCCATGTTTTCGTCGTTGTGAGCTAAAACACCATTTTGACAATAACTCTACTCCAAATTGACGCAAACGATCTCTCACTGCTTTGAACGTTGTACTAACTTTCTTTCAAGCAACGTCTATACTTCATTCATTTGGTGGTATGTTTGAGGAAAGAAACCAAAATGTTCTGCCTCTGAGTAAAACAAAGCTCAAGAGTAAAGGGGAAGAATGGTTTGCAAATGTCATTGGAGTAAATTCGAGTATTCATGATAGGACAATATATAAAGGAGTAGCATAAATCCTTAAGCAGGAGTTGTGTCTGAGACAGCGTAAAGAAGTAAATTCTAGATTGATTGTAAGTTCGGATGTGCATAAATACTTAATGAAGATGGTGATAAACGTTGCTACATTGTCACATGCTGTGGATGTCCGGCCACTTACTATGTTGAAACAAGGCGAGGTATTGGTAAAAGGATCAACGAAGAGAGACTGATATAAGTCATCACAGGACATCATATATGTTTGTTTTTCACATAGACAAGTACGGACACTTAGCAAAGTGGGAAGAGATGAATATAATTCATGAAGGATTTAACAAGCAAATAAGGAAAACTGTGGAAACTGCCAATATATGCATGGATGAAATATCAAATAGTCTTCAGGGCTTTATACTTTGGGCCAGACCAGCTGCAGATGTGGCAGTCTCAGAAAGCAGGGGACACGGCAGAGGAATGAGAAACAGTCAGTCGAGGATAGCGAACGCGGAGCGGCGTCTGGCGAGGTAATACACTCTTGCGGGAATGTATAGACTTGTACCTTAGTATCTTACTCTGTTTATATGAATAAAGCAATTCGCGAGCCGAAACGCTAAAAGAATAAAACTCAAAAGCTATTCAATAAGTATATTCACCACCCCAAGCGGGGAGTGCTCATCCTCCACGAAGGCTAAGATTGGGGTGTCTGAATGCGTGTGGATGTAACCAAGATGATAAGAATAGAGAGGCAGGTAGTATGTTTGAGGAAAGAAACCTGGATGGTCAAGCTCCGAGGAAAACGAAGAATAGTTTGAAGAATCTTAGGAGTAAAGTCAGGGGTAGGTGAGAGGGCAAGTGCCAAGGAAGGAGTAACACTACTCCTGAAGTAGTTGTGGAAGTGTGTGATAGAGTGTAAGAAAATAAATTCCAGATTTATGTGGGTGAAAGTGAAAGTGGATGGAGACAGATAGGTAATTATTGGTGCTTATGTACCTGGTCATGAGAAGAAAGATCATCATAGGCAAGAACTTTGGGAGCAGCCGAGTGAGGATGTCAGCAGCTTTGATACACGAGACCGGGTAATGGTGATGGGTAATTTGAATGCGAAGGTGAGTAATGTGGCAATTGAGGATATGATTGGTGTAGATGTTGTGAACGGCAATGGTGCAGAGCTTGTGGATTTGTGGGTTGAAAAAAGACTGGTGATTGGGAATAACTGGTTTAGAAAGAGAGATATAAATCAGTATACGTATGTGAGTAGGAGAGATAGTCAAAGGGCATTATTGGATTACGTGTAAATTGATAGGTGTGTAAAAGAGAGACTTTTGGGTGTCATAGTGCTGAGAAGGGCAGCTGGAGGGATGTCTGATCACTATCTTGTGGAGGCGAAGGTGGAGATTTATAGAGGTTTTCAAAAAGGAAGAGAAAAGAAGCTTGGAAAGGAGACTTGTGTAAGGAAGTACCAGGAGAGACTGAGTGAAGATTGGTAAAAGGTGAGAGCAAATGAAGTGAGGGGAGTGGGTGATGAATGGTGTGTATTTAGTGAAGCAGTTATGGCATGTGCAAAAGATGCATGCAGCATGAGAAAGGTAGGAGGTGGGCAGATTATATAGCGTAATGAGTGGTGGGATGAAGAAGCTGTTATGGAAAGAGAAAAGAAAGGCTTTTGGACGATACTTACAAGGAAGGAGTGCAAATGACTGAGAGAAGTAGAAAAGGAAGCGGCAGGAGGTCAAGAGAAGTTGCAAGGGTTGAAAGAGAGAGCAAATGAGAGCTGAGGTGAGAGAGTACCATTAATCTTTTAGGGAGAATAAAATGATGTTTTGGAGGGAGGTGAACAACATGTGTAAGACAAGAGAACAAATGGGAACATCCGTGAAGGGGCAAGGGGGAAGCAGTAAGAGGCAGTGTTATAGTGAGAAGAAGGAGTGAGTTTTTTGACGGTTCTTTGGTGTGTTTAATGATAGAGTAGCAGACATATGATGTTTTGGTCGGGGTGGTGTGCTAAGCGAGAGGGTGACAGAGAATTGTTTGATTAAGAGAGAAGAGGCAGTGAAAGCCTTGAAGAAGATGAACTTCGGCAAGACGGCGGTTTGGATTGTATTGGAGTGAAGTTTATTAGAAAGGGGGTGACTGTGTTGTTGATTGTTTGGTAAGCCTTTTCAAAGTATGTATGGATCATTGTGAAGTGCATGAAGATTGGCGGAATGCGTGCATAGTTTTATCGTACAAAGGTAAGGGGAGAAAGATGAGTGTTCAAACAACAGAGACAGAAATTTGTTGAGTATTCCTGGAAAATTATATGGGAGGGTATTGCTTGAGAGAGTGAAAGAATGTACAGAGCATCAGACTGGGAAAGATCAGTGTGGTTTCAGAAGTGGAGAGGATGTGTGGATCAGATGTTTGCTTTGAGGAATATGTTCGAGAAATACTTGGAAAACAGATGGATTGTATGTTGCATTTATGACTCTGTAGAAGGCATATCATAGAGTTGAAAGAGATGTCTTGTGGAAGGTCTTACGAGTGTGTGGTGTGGAAGGTAAGCTGATAGAGGCAGTGAATAGCTTTACCAAGGATGTAAGGCATTTGTGCGAGCAAGAAGATAGGAAAAGGATTGGTTCCCATTGAAGGTTGGTTTGCGGTAGAAGTGCGTGATGTCCCCATGTTTGTTCAATTTGTTTATGGTTGGGGTGGTTAGGGAGGTAAATGCAAGAGTCTTGCAGAGAGGGGCGATTATGTAGTCGATAAGGGACGAAAGGGCCTGGGATGTGTCAGTTGTTGTTCATTGATGATACAGCGCTGGTAGATGATTTGTGGGAAAATTGCAGAAGTTGATGACTGAGTTAGAAAATGTGTGTGAAAGGAAAAATTGAGAGTAAATGTAAATAAGAGCAAGGTTATTAGGCTCAGTAGGGTTGAGGGACAAGTTGATAGGGATGTAAGTTTCAATGAAGAAAAATTGGAGGAAGTAGTGCGTTTTAGATATCTGGGAGTGGACATAGCTGGAAATGGAACCATGGAAGCGGAAGTGAGTCACAGGGTGGGGGAGGGGTTGAAGGTTTTGGGAGCGATGAAGAAGGATGTAGAAGGAGAGGACGTTATCTCGAAGAGCAAAAATGGGCATGTTTGAAGGAATAGCAGTCCCAATAATGCTATATGGTTGCGAGGCATGGGCTATGGATAGGGTTGTACGAAAGAAGGTGGTTGTGTTGAAAATGAAATGTTTGAGGACAATGTGTGGTGTGAGGTAGTTTGATTCAGTAAGTAATGAAAAGGTACGAGAGATGTGTGGAAATAAATAGAGTGTGGTTGAGAGAGTAGAAAAGGGTGTGTTGTGATGGTTTGGACATATGGAGAGAATGAGTGAGGAGAGATTGACAAAGAAGATGTATGTGTCAGAGATGGAAGGAACAAAGAGAAGCGGGAGACCATATTGGAGAGGGCAGGATGGAGTGAAAAAGATTTTGAGCGATCGGGACTTGAAGAAGCAGGAGGATGAAGGGTGTAGAAGTTATAAAGTGAATTGGAACGATAACGGGGGTAGACGTTCTGTCACTGGACAGCCACGTCATTTGAAATATTTGGGTAAACCATGGAAAGGTCTGTGGGGCCTATATGTGGATAGATAGCTGTGGTTTCGGTGCATTATACATGACTACTAGAGACAAAATGTGGACGAATGTGGCCTTTTTTTATTTTGTCTGTTTTCCTGGCACTAACTGGTTGAAAGAGGAGCAAACAATGCTCCTTCTACTGGGCGGGAATGGATGAAGGCAAGGAAGTAAGAATATGCACATGTGTATACACATGTAAATGTCTATGTATGTATTTGTATGTGGATGTATATGTGAGTGTATGGGCAAATGGGCAAATGAAAGTGTTAGCAGTTTTGATGCACGAGATCGGGTTGTGGCGATGGGTGCCTTGAATGCAAAGGTGAATAATTCGGCAATTGAGGGTATAATTGGTGTACATGGGGTGTTCAGTGTGGTAAATGAAAATGGTGAAGAGATTGTAGATTTGTGTGCTGAAAAAGGACAGGTGATTGGGAATACAAAGTTTAAAAAGATATATATATATATATATATATATATATATATATATATATATACATATATATATATATATATATATATATATATATATATATATATATATATATATATATATATATATATATATATATATATATATATATATATATATATATATTTTTTTTTTTTTTTTTTTTTTTTTTTTTGCTTTGTCGCTGTCTCCCGCGTTTGCGAGGTAGCGCAAGGAAACAGACGAAAGAAATGGCACAACCCACCCCATACACATGTATATACATACGTCCACACACGCAAATATACATACCTACACAGCTTTCCATGGTTTACCCCAGACGCTTCACATGCCTTGATTCAATCCACTGACAGCACGTCAACCCGGTATACCACATCGCTCCAATTCACTCTATTCCTTGCCCTCCTTTCACCCTCCTGCATGTTCAGGCCCCGATCACACATAATCTTTTTCACTTCATCTCTCCACCTCCAATTTGGTCTCCCTCTTCTCCTCGTTCCCTCCACCTCCGACACATATATCCTCTTGGTCAATCTTTCCTCACTCATTCTTTCCATATGCCCAAACCATTTCAAAACACCCTCTTCTGCTCTCTCAACCACGCTCTTTTTATTTCCACACATCTCTCTTTCCCTTACATTACTTACTCGATCAAACCACCTCACACCACACATTGTCCTCAAACATCTCATTTCCAGCACATCGATCCTCCTGCGCACCACTCTATCCATAGCCCACGCCTCGCAACCATAAAACATTGTTGGAACCACTATTCCTTCAAACATACACATTTTTGCTTTCCGAGATAATGTTCTCGACTTCCACACATTCTTCAAGGCTCCCAGAATTTTCGCCCCCTCCACCACCCTATGATCCACTTCCGCTGCCAGATCCACTCCCAGATATCTAAAACACTTCACTTCCTCCAGTTTTTATCCATTCAAACTCACCTCCCAATTGACTTGACCCTCAACCCTACTGTACCTAATAACCTTGATCATATTCACATTTACTCTTAACTTTCTTCTTTCACACACTTTACCAAACTCAGTCACCAGCTTCTGCAGTTTCTCACATGAATCAGCCACCAGCGCTGTATCATCAGCGAACAACAACTGACTCACTTCCCAAGCTCTTTCATCCCCAACAGACTTTATACTTGCCCCTCTTTCCAAAACTCTTGCATTCACCTCCCTAACAACCCCATCCATAAACAAATTAAACAACCATGGAGACATCACACACCCCTGCCGCAAACCTACATTCAGTGAGAAACAATCACTTTCCTCTCTTCTTACACGTACACATGCCTTACATCCTCGATAAAAACTTTTCACTGCTTCTAACAACTTGCCTCCCACACCATATATTCTTAATACCTTCCACAGAGCATCTCTATCAACTCTATCATATGCCTTCTCCAGATCCATAAATGCTACATACAAATCCATTTGCTTTTCTAAGTATTTCTCACATACATTCTTCAAAGCAAACACCTGATCCACACATCCTCTACCACTTCTGAAACCACACTGCTCTTCCCCAATCTGATGCTCTGCACTTGCCCTCACCCTCTCAATCAATACCCTCCCATATAATTTACCAGGAATACTCAACAAACTTATACCTCTGTAATTTGAGCACTCACTCTTATCCCCTTTGCCTTTGTACAATGGCACTATGCACGCATTCCGCCAATCCTCAGGCACCTCACCATGAGTCATACATACATTAAATAACCTTACCAACCAGTCAACAATAAAGTCACCCCCTTTTTTAATAAAATCCACTGCAATACCATCCAAACCTGCTGCCTTGCCGGCTTTCATCTTCCGCAAAGCTTTTACTACCTCTTCTCTGTTTACCAAATCATTTTCCCTAACCCTCTCACTTTGCACACCACCTCGACCAAAACACCCTATATCTGCCACTCTATCATCAAACACATTCAACAAACCTTCAAAATACTCACTCCATCTCCTTCTCACATCACCACTACTTGTTATCACCTCCCCATTTGCGCCCTTCACTGAAGTTCCCATTTGCTCCCTTGTCTTACGCACTTTATTTACCTCCTTCCAGAACATCTTTTCATTCTCCCTAAAATCTAATGATACTCTCTCACCCCAACTCTCATTTGCCCTTTTTGTCACCTCTTGCACCTTTCTCTTGACCTCCTGTCTCTTTCTTTTATACATCTCCCACTCAATTGCATTTTTTCCCTGCAAAAATCGTCCAAATGCCTCTCTCTTCTCTTTCACTAATACTCTTACTTCTTCATCCTACCACTCACTACCCTTTCTAATCAACCCATCTCCCACTCTTCTCATGCCAAGAGCATCTTTTGCGCAATCCATCACTGATTCCCTAAATACTTCCATTGTTCTCACCTTTTTCCATTCTGTACTCAGTCTCTCCTGGTACTTCCTCACACAAGTCTCCTTCCTAAGCTCACTTACTCTCACCACCCTCTTCACCCCAACATTCACTCTTCTTTTCTGAAAACCCATACAAATCTTCACCTTAGCCTCCACAAGATAATGATCAGACATCCCTCCAGTTGCACCTCTCAGCACATTAACATCCAAAAGTCTCTCTTTCGCGCGCCTGTCAATTAGCACGTAATCCAATAACGCGCTCTGGCCATCTCTCCTACTTACATAAGTATACTTATGTATATCTCGCTTTTTAAACCACGTATTCCCAGTCATCAGTCCTTTTTCAGCACATAAATCTACAACCTCTTCACCATTTTCATTTACAACATATATATATATATATATATATATATATATATATATATATATATATATATATATATATATATATATATATATATATATATATATATATATATATATAAATATATATATATATATATATATGTATATATATTTTTTTTTTTTTTGTCGCTGTCTCCCGCGTTTGCGAGGTAGCGCAAGGAAACAGACGAAACAAATGGCCCAACCCACCCCCATACACATGTATATACATACGTCCACACACGTAAATATACATACCTACATAGCTTTCCATGGTTTACCCCAGACGCTTTACATGCCCCGATTCAATCCACTGACAGCACGTCAACCCCGGTATACCACATCGCTCCAATTCACTCTATTCCTTGCCCTCCTTTCACCCTCCTGCATGTTCAGGCCCCGATCACACAAAATCTTTTTCACTCCATCTTTCCACCTCCAATTTGGTCTCCCTCTTCTCCTCGTTCCCTCCACCTCCTACATATATATCCTCTCGGTCAATCTTTCCTCACTCATTCTCTCCATGTGCCCAAACATTTCAAAACACCCTCTTCTGCTCTCTCAACCACGCTCTTTTTATTTCCACACATCTCTCTCACCCTTACGTTACTTACTCGATCAAACCACCTCACACCACACATTGTCCTCAAACATCTCATTTCCAGCACATCCATCCTCCTGCGCACAACTCTATCCATAGCCCACGACTAGCAACCATACAACATTATTGGAACCACTATTCCTTCAAACATACCCATTTTTGCTTTCCGAGATAATGTTCTCGACTTCCACACATTCTTCAAGGCTCCCAGAATTCTCGCCCCCTCCCCCACCCTATGATCCACTTCCGCTTCCATGGTTCCATCCGCTGCCAGATCCACTCCCAGATATCTAAAACACTTCACTTCCTCCAGTTTTTCTCCATTCAAACTCACCTCCCAATTGAATTGACCCTCAACCCTACTGTACCTAATAACCTTGCTCTTATTCACATTTACTCTTAACTTTCTTCTTTCACACAGTTTACCAAACTCAGTCACCAGCTTCTGCAGTTTCTCACATGAATCAGCCACCAGTGCTGTATCATCAGCGAACAACAACTGACTCACTTCCCAAGCTCTCTCATCCCCAACAGACTTCATACTTGCCCCTCTTTCCAAAACTCTTGCATTCACCTCCCTAACAACCCCGTCCATAAACAAATTAAACAACCATGGAGACATCACACACCCCTGCCGCAAACCTACATTCACTGAGAACCAATCACTTTCCTCTCTTCCTACACGTACACATGCCTTACATCATCGATAAAAACTTTTCACTGCTTCTAACAACTTGCCTCCCACACCATATATTCTTAATACCTTCCACAGGCATCTCTATCAACTCTACCATATGCCTATATACATACATATATATATATATATATATATATATATATATATATATATATATATATATATATATATATATATATATATATATATATATATATATATATATATATATATATATATATATATATATATATATATATATATATATATATATATATATATATATATATATATATATATATATATATATATATATATTTATATATATATACATATATATATATATATATATATATATATATATATATATATATATATATATATATATATATATATATATATATATATATATATATATATATATATATATATATAAAGTATACGTATGTAAGTAGGAGAGATGGCCAGAGAGAGTTATTGGATTATGTGTTAATTGATCGGCGCGTGAAAGGGAGACTTTTGGATGCTGATGTGCAGAGAGGGGCAACTATAGGTAAGTCAGATCATTATGTTGTGATGGCGGAGGTGAAGATATGTAGAGATTTTCAGAAAACAAGAGAGAATGTTGGGGTGAAAAGACTGGTGAGAATAAGTGATATTGGAAAAGAAAATTGCGTGAGGAAGTACCAAGAGAGATTGAGTGCAGAATGGAAAAAGGTGAAAGAAATTGACGTAAGGGGAGTGGGGGAGGAATGGGATGTATTTAGGGAAGCAGTGATGGCTTTCGCAAAAGATGCTTGTGGCATGAGAAAGGTGCAAGGGAAAGAGTGAATTGGAACGATGTTATATACCGGGGTCGACGTGCTGTCAACGGATCGAACCAGGGCATGTTAAACGTCCGGGTTAAAATTCGGGAAGTTTTTTGGGGCCTGGATGTGGAAAGGGAGCTGTGGTTTCGGTGCATTATATATGGCAACTAGAGACTGAGTGTGAACGAATGTGGCCTTTGTTGTTCCTCCTGGCGCTACCTCGCGCATATGCTGGGGGAGGGGGCTGTCATTTTATATGTGGCGGGGTAGCGATGGGAATGAATAAGGGCAAACAGTATGAAATATATACATGTGTATATATGTATATGTCTGTATACAAATATATATATATATATATATATATATATATATATATATATATATATATATATATATATATATATATATATATATATATATATATATATATATATATATATATATATTGACAGGCGCGCGAAAGAGATACTTTTGGATGTTAATGTGCTGAGAGGTGCAACTGGAGGGATGTCTGATCATTATCTTGTTGAGGTTAAGGTGAAAATTTGTATGGGTTTTCAGAGAAGAGTGATTGTTGGGGTGAAGAGGGTGGTGAGAGTAAGTGATTTTGGGAAGGAGACTTGTGTGAGGAAGTACCAGGAGAGACTGAGTACAGAATGGAAAAAAGTGAGAACAATGGAAGTAAGGGGAGTGGGGGAGGAATGGGATGTATTTAGCGAATCAGTGATGGATTGCGCAAAAGATGCTTCTGGCATGAGAAGAGTGGGAGGTGGGTTGATTAGAAAGGGTAGTGAGTGGTGGGATGAAGAAGTAAGATTATTAGTGAAAGAGAAGAGAGAGGTATATGGACGATTTTTGCAGGGAAAAAATGAAATAGAGTGGGAGATGTATAAAAGAGAGAGACAGGAGGTCAAGAGAAAGGTGCAAGAGGTGAAACAGAGGGCAAATGAGAGTTGGGGTGAGAGAGTATCATTAAATTTTAGGGAGAATAAAAAGATGTTCTGGAAGGAGGTAAATAAAGTGCGAAAGACAAGGCAGCAAATGGAAACTTCAGTGAAGGGCGCAAATGAGGAGGTGATAACAAGTAGTGGTGATGTGAGAAGGAGATGGAGTGAGTATTTTGAAGGTTTGTTGAATGTGTTTGATGATAGAGTGGCAGATATAGGGTGTTTTGGTCGAGGTGGTGTGCAGAGTGAGAGGGTTAGGGAAAATGATTTGGTAAACAGAGAAGAGGTAGTAAAAGCTTTGCGGAAGATGAAAGCCGGCAAGGCAGCAGGTTTGGATGGTATTGCAGTGGAATTTACTTAAAAAGGGGGTGACTGTATTATTGACTGGTAGGTAAGGTTATTTAATGTATGTATGACTCATGGTGAGGTGCCTGAGGATTGGCGGAATGCGTGCATAGTGCCATTGTACAAAGGCAAAGGGGATAAGAGTGAGTGCTCAAATTCCAGAGGTATAAGTTTGTTGAGTATTCCTGGTAAATTATATGAGAGGGTATTGATTAAAAGGGTGAAGGCATGTACAGAGAATCATATTGGGAAAGAGCAGTGTGGTTTCAGAAGTGGTAGAGGATGTGTGGATAAGGTGTTTGCTTTGAAGAATGTATGTGAGAAATACTTAGAAAAGCAAATGGATTTTTATGTAGCATTTATGGATCTGGAGAAGGCGTATGATAGAGTTGATAGAGATGCTCTGTGGAAGGTATTAAGAATATATGATGTGGGAGGCAAGTTGTTAGAAGCAGTGAAAAGTTTTTATCGAGGATGTTAGGCTTATGTACATGTAGGAAGAGAGGAAAGTGATTGGTTCTCAGTGAATGTAGGTTTGCGGCGGGGATGTGTGATGTCTCCATAGTTGTTTAATTTGTTTATGGATGGGGTTGTTAGGGAGGTGAATGCAAGAGTTTTGGAAAGAGGGGCAAGTATGAAGTTTGTTGGGGATGAGAGAGCTTGGGAAGTGAGTCAGTTGTTCGCTGATGATACAGCGCTGGTGGCTGATTCATGTGAGAAACTGCAGAAGCTGGTGACTGAGTTTGGTGAAGTGTGTGGAAGAAGAAAGTTGAGAGTAAATGTGAATAAGAGCAAGGTTATTAGGTACAGTAGGGTTGTGGGTCAAGTCAATTGGGAGGTGAGTTTGAATGGAGAAAAACTGGAGGAACTGAAGTGTCTTAGATATCTGGGAGTGGATCTGGCAGCGGATGGAAACATGGAAGCGGAAGTGGATCATAGGGTGGGGGAGGGGGTGAAAATTCTGGGAGCCTTGAAGAATGTGTGGAAGTCGAGAACATTATCTCGGAAAGCAAAAATGGGTATGTTTGAAGGAATAGTGGTTCCAACAATGTTGTATGGTTGGAATATATATATATGTATATATATGTATATATATATATATATATATATATATATATATATATATATATATATATATATATATATATATATATATATATATATATATATATATATATATATATATATATATATATATATATATATATATATATATATATATATATATATATATATATATATATCATCAGCGAACAACAACTGACTCACTTCCCAAGCTCTCTCATCCACAACAGACTTCATACTTGCCCCTCTTTCCAAGACTCCTGCATTTACCTCCCTAACAACCCCATCCATAAACAAATTAAACAACCATGGAGACATCACACACCCCTGCCGCAAACCTACATTCACTGAGAACCAATCACTTTCCTCTCTTCCTACACGTACACATGCCTTACATCCTCGATAAAAACTTTTCACTGCTTCTAACAACTTGCCTCCCACACCATATATTCTTAATACCTTCCACAGAGCATCTCTATCAACTCTATCATATGCCTTCTCCAGATCCATAAATACTACATACAAATCCATTTGCTTTTCTAAGTATTTCTCACATACATTCTTCAAAGCAAACACCTGATCCACACATCCTCTACCACTTCTGAAACCACACTGCTCTTCCCCAATCTGATGCTCTGTACATGCCTTCACCCTCTCAATCAATACCCTCCCATATAATTTACCAGGAATACTCAAGAAACTTATACCTCTGTAATTTGAGCACTCACTCTTATCCCCTTTGCCTTTGTACAATGGCACTATGCACGCATTCCGTCAATCCTCAGGCACCTCACCATGAGTCATACATACACTAAATAACCTTACCAACCAGTCAACAATACAGTCACCCCCTTTTTTAATAAATTCCACTGCAATACCATCCAAACCTGCTGCCTTGCCGGCTTTCATCTTCCGCAAAGCTTTTACTACCTCTTCTCTGTTTACCAAATCATTTTCCCTAACCCTCTCACTTTGCACACCACCTCGACCCAAACACCCTATATCTGCCACTCTGTCATCAGACACATTCAACAAACCTTCAAAATACTCATTCCATCTCCTTCTCACATCACCACTACTTGTTATCACCTCCCCATTTACGCCCTTCACTGAAGTTCCCATTTGCTCCCTTGTCTTGCGCACCCTATTTACCTCCTTCCAGAACATCTTTTTATTCTCCCTAAAATTTACTGATAGTCTCTCACCCCAACTCTCATTTGCCCTTTTTTTCACCTCTTGCACCTTTCTCTTGACCTCCTGTCTCTTTCTTTTATACTTCTCCCACTCAATTGCATTTTTTCCCTGCAAAAATCGTCCAAATGCCTCTCTCTTCTCTTTCACTAATACTCTTACTTCTTCATCCCACCACTCACTACCCTTTCTAAACAGCCCACCTCCCACTCTTCTCATGCCACAAGCATCTTTTGCGCAATCCATCACTGATTCCCTAAATACATCCCATTCCTCCCCCACTCCCCTTACTTCCATTGTTTTCACCTTTTTCCATTCTGTACACAGTCTCTCCTGATACTTCTTCACACAGGTCTCCTTCCCAAGCTCACTTACTCTCACGACCTTCTTCACCCCAACATTCACTCTTCTTTTCTGAGAACCCATACTAATCTTCACCTTAGCCTCCACAAGATAATGATCAGACATCCCTCCAGTTGCACCTCTCAGCACATTGACATCCAAAAGTCTCTCTTTCGCACGCCTGTCAATTAACACGTAATCCAATAACGCTCTCTGGCCATCTCTCCTACTTACATAAGTATACTTATGTATATCTCGCTTTTTAAAACAGGTATTCCCAATCATCAGTCCTTTTTCAGCACATAAATCTACAAGCTCTTCAACATTTCCATTTACAACACTGAACACCCCATGCATACCAATTATTCCCTCAACTGCCACATTACTCACCTTTGCATTCAAATCACCCATCACTATAACCCGGTCTCGTGCATCAAAACCGCTAACACACTCATTTAGCTGCTCCCAAAACACTTGCCTCTCATGATCTTTCTTCTCATGCCCAGGTGCATATGCACCAATAATCACCCACCTCTCTCCATCAACTTTCAATTTTACCATTATTAATCGAGAATTTACTTTCTTACATTCTATCACATACTCCCACAACTCCTGTTTCAGGAGTATTGCTACTCCTTCCCTTGCTCTTGTCCTCTCACTAACCCCTGACTTCACTCCCCAGACATTTCCAAACCACTCTTCCCCTTTACCCTTGAGCTTCGTTTCACTCAGAGCCAAAACATCCAGGTTCCTTTCCTCAAACATACTACCTATCTCTTCTTTTTTCACATCTTGGTTACATCCACACACATTTAGGCACCCCACTCTGAGCCTTCGAGGAGGATGAGCACTCCCCGCGTGACTCCTTCTTCTGTTTCCCATTTTAGAAAGTTAATACAAGGAGGGGAGGATTTACGGCCCCCCGCTCCCGTCCCCTCTAGTCGCTTTCTACGACACGCGAGGAATACGTGGGAAGTATTCTTTCACCCCTATCCCCAGGGATAATATACATATATATATACATACACACACACAAACACACACACACACACACGCACACACACACACACACACACACACACACACACATACATATATATACATATGAAAAATGTAAGAAACAATTTAGAAAACAAACCTTTAGCTTGAAATGAATGAAAAAATGAACGTCACATAATGGTTCAACCTCTGGCTATGGAAAAGGAAATGTACAATTTATTCACACAAACGTCAATACCCTTACGTTACTTACTCGATCAAACCACCTCACACCACACATTGTCCTCAAACATCTCATTTCCAGCACATCCATCCTCCTGCGCACAACTCCATCCATAGCCCACGCCTCGCAACCATACAACATTGTTGGAACCACTATTCCTTCAAACATACCCATTTTTGCTTTCCGTGATAATGTTCTCGACTTCCACACATTCTTCAAGGCCCCCAGAATTTTCACCCCCTCCCCCACCCTATGATCCACTTCCGCTTCCATGGTTCCATTCGCTGCCAGATCCTCTCCCAGATATCTAAAACACTTCACTTCCTCCAGTTTTTCTCCATTCAAACTCATCTCCCAATTGACTTGACCCTCAACCCTACTGTACCTAATAACCTTGCTCTTATTCACATTTACTCTTAACTTTCTTCTTCCACACACTTTACCAAACTCAGTCACCAGCTTCTGCATTTTCTCTCATGAATCAGCCACCAGTGCTGTATCATCAGGGAACAAAAAATGACTCACTTCCCAAGCTCTCTCTTCCCCAACAGACTTCATAATTGCCCCTTTTTCCAAAAGTCTTGCATATACCTCCCTAACAACCCATCCATAAACAAATTAAACAACCATGGAGACATCACACACCCATGCCGCAAACCTACATTCACTGAGAACCAATCACTTTCCTCTCTTCCTACACGTACACATGCCTTACATCCTCGATAAAGACTTTTCACTGCTTTTAAACACTTTCCTCCCACACAATATATTCTTAATACCTTCCACAGAGCATCTCTATCAACTCTATCATTTGCCTTCTCCAGATCCATAAATGCTACATACAAATCCATTTGCTTTTCTAAGTATTTCTCACATACATTCTTCAAAGCAAACACCTGATTCACACATCCTCTACCACTTCTGAAACCACACTGCTCTTCCCCAATCTGATGCTCTGTACATGCTTTCACCCTCTCAATCAATACCCTCCCATATAATTTACCAGGAATACTCAACAAGATTATTAGGTACAGTAGGGTTGTGGGTCAAGTCAATTGGGAGGTGAGTTTGAATGGAGAAAAACTGGAGGAAGTGAAGTGTTTTAGATATCTGGGAGTGGATCTGGCAGCGGATGGAAACATAGAAGCGGAAGTGGATCATAGGGTGGGGGAGGGGGTGAAAATTCTGGGAGCCTTGAAGAATGTGTGGAAGTCGAGAACATTATCTCGGAAAGCAAAAATGGGTATGATTGAAGGAATAGTGGTTCCAACAATTTCGTATGTTTGCGAGGCGTGGACTATGGGTAGAGTTGTGTGCAGGAGGATGGATTTGCTGGAAATGAGATGTTTGAGGACTATATGTGGTGTGAGGTGGTTTGATCGAGTAAGTAACGTAAGGGTAAGAGAGATGTGTGGAAATAAAAAGAGCGTGGTTGAGAGAGCAGAAGAGGGTGTTTTGAAATGGTTTGGTCACATGGAGAGAATGAGTGAGGAAAGATTGACCAAGAGGATATATGTGTCGGAGGTGGAGGGAACGAGGAGAAGAGGGAGACCAAATTGGAGGTGGAAAGATGGAGTGAAAAAGATTTTGTGTGATCGGGGCCTGAACATGCAGGAGGGTGAAAGGAGGGCAAGGAATAGAGTGAATTGGAGCGATGTGGTATACCGGGGTTGACTTGCTGTCAGTGGATTGAATCAAGGCATGTGAAGCGTCTGGGATAAACCATGGAAAGCTGTGTAGGTATGTATATTTGCGTGCGTGTGTGGACGTATATATATACATGTGTATGGGGGTGGGTTGGGCCATTTCTTTCGTCTGTTTCCTTGCGCTACCTCGCAAACGCAGGAGACAGCGAAAAAACAAAAAAAAAAAAGAAATATATATATATATATATATATATATATATATATATATATATATATATATATATATATATATGTATTTATTTATATATATATATATATTTATATATATGTATATATATATTTATATATATATATATATATATATATATATATATATATATATATATATATATATATATATATATATATATATATATATATATATATATATATATATATATTTATTTATATGTATTTATTTATTTATATTTATTTATTTATATATATTTATATATATATTTATATATATATATATATATATATATATAGATATTTCTTTTTTTTTTTTTTTTTTTTTTCGCTGTCTCCTGCGTTTGCGAGGTAGCGCAAGGAAACAGACGAAAGAAATGGCCCAACCCACCCCCATACACATGTATATATATACGTCCACACACGCACGCAAATATACATACCTACACAGCTTTCCATGGTTTATCTCTGTTCCTTCGTATATATATATATATATATATATATATATATATATATATATATATATATATATATTTTTTTTTTCGTCTGTTTCCTTGCGGTACCTCGCAAACGCTGGAGACAGCGACAAAGCAAAAAAAAAAAAAAAAAAATATATATATATATATATATATATATATATATATATATTTTTTTTTTTTTAAACTATTCGCCATTTCCCGCGTTAGCGAGGTAGCGTTAAGAAGAGAGGACTGGGCCTTTTTTGGAATATCCTCACCTGGCCCCCTCTGTTCCTTCTTTTGGAAAATTAAAAAAAAAAACGAGAGGGGAGGATTTCCAGCCCCCCGCTCCCTCCCCTTTTAGTCGCCTTCTACGACACGCAGGGAATACGTGGGAAGTATTCTTAATCCCCTATCCCCAGAGATAATATATATATATATATATATATATATATATATATATATATATATATATATATATATATATATATATATATATATATATATATATATATATATATATATATATCATCCCTGGGGATAGGGGAGAAAGACTACTTCCTACGTATTCCCTGCCTGTCGTAGAAGGCGACTAAAAGGGGAAGGAGCGGGGGGCTGGAAATCCTATCCTCTTGGTTTTTTTTTTTTTTTTCCAAAAGAAGGAACAGAGAAGGGGGCCAGGTGAGGATATTCCCTCAAAGGCCCAGTTCTCTGTTCTTAACGCTAACTCGCTAACGCGGGAAATGGCGAATAGTTTGAAAGAAAGAAAATATTTATATATATATATATATATATATATATATATATATATATATTTATATATTTATATATATATCCCTGGGGATAGGGGAGAAAGAATACTTCCCACGTATTCCCTGCGTGTCGTAGAAGGCGACTAAAAGGGGAGGGAGAGGGGGGCTGGAAATCCTCCCCTCTCACTTTTTTTTTTTTTTTTTTTTTTCCAAAAGAGGGAACAGAGAAGGGGCCCAGGGGAGGATATTCCCTCAAGGGCCCAGTCCTCTGTTCTCAACGCTACCTCGCTAATGCGGGAAATGGCGAATAGTATGAAAAAAAAAAAAATTTATATATATATATATATATATATATATATATATATATATATATATATATATATATATATATATATATATATATATATATATATATCAACCCACCTCCCACTCTTCTCATGCCACAAGCATCTTTTGCGCAATCCATCACTGATTCCCTAAATACATCCCATTCCTCCCCCACTCCCCTTACTTCCATTGTTCTCACCTTTTACCATTCTGTACTCAGTCTCACCTGGTACTTCCTCACACAAGTCTCCTTCCCAAGCTCACTTACTCTCACCACCCTCTTCACGCCAACATTCAGTGGTGGGATGAAGAAGTAAGATTATTAGTGAAAGAGAAGAGAGAGGCATTTGGACGATTTTTGCAGAGAAAAAATGCAATTGAGTGGGAGATGTATAAAAGAAAGAGACAGGAGGTCAAGAGAAAGGTGCAAGGGGTGAAAAAGAGGGCAAATGAGAGTTGGGGTGAGAGAGTAACATTCAATTATAGGGAGAATAAAAAGATGTTCTGGAAGGAGGTAAACAAAGTGCGTAAGACAAGGGAGCAAATGGAACCTTCAGTGAAGGGCGCAAATGGGGAGGTGATAACAAGTAGTGATGATGTGAGAAGGAGATGGAGGGAGTATTTTGAAGGTTTGTTGAATGTGTTTGTTGATAGAGTGGCAGATATAGGGTGTTTTGGTCGAGGTGGTGTGCAAAGTGAGAGGGTTACGGAAAATGATTTGGTAAACAGAGAAGAGGTAGTAAAAGCTTTGCGGAAGATGAAAGCCGGCAAGGCAGCAGGTTTGGATGGTATTGCAGTGGAATTTATTAAAAAAGGGGGTGACTGTATTATTGACTGGTTGGTAAGGTTATTTAATGTATGTATGACTCATGGTGAGGTGCCTGAGGATTGGCGGCATGCGTGCATAGTGCCATTGTACAAAGGCAAAGGGGATAAGAGTGAGTGCTCAAATTACAGAGGTATAAGTTTGTTGAGTATTCCTGGTAAATTATATGGGAGGGTATTGATTGAGAGGGTGAAGGCATGTACAGAGCATCAGATTGGGGAAGAGCAGTGTGGTTTCAGAAGTGGTAGAGGATGTGTGGATCAGGTGTTTGCTTTGAAGAATGTATGTGAGAAATACTTAGAAAAGCAAATGGATTTGTATGTAGCATTTATGGATCTGGAGAAGGCATATGATAGAGTTGATAGAGATGCTCTGTGGAAGGTATTAAGAATATATGGTGTGGGAGGCAAGTTGTTAGAAGCAGTGAAAAGTTTTTATCGAGGATGTAAGGCATGTGTACGTGTAGGAAGAGAGGAAAGTGATCGGTTCTCAGTGAATGTAGGTTTGCGGCAGGGGTGTGTGATGTCTCCATGGTTGTTTAATTTGTTTATGGATAGGGGTTGTTAGGGAGGTGAATGCAAGAGTTTTGGAAAGAGGGGCAAGTATGAAGTCTGTTGGGGATGAGAGAGCTTGGGAAGTGAGTCAGTTGTTGTTCGCTGATGATACAGCGCTGGTGGCTGATTCATGTGAGAAACTGCAGAAGCTGGTGACTGAGTTTGGTAAAGTGTGTGAAGAAGAAAGTTAAGAGTAAATGTGAATAAGAGCAAGGTTATTAGGTACAGTAGGGTTGAGGGTCAAGTCAATTGGGAGGTAAGTTTGAATGGAGAAAAACTGGACGAAGTAAAGTGTTTTAGATATCTGGGAGTGGATCTGGCAGCGGATGGAACCATGGAAGCGGAAGTGGATCATAGGGTGGGGGAGGGGGCGAAAATCCTGGGAGCCTTAAAGAATGTGTGGAAGTCGAGAACATTATCTCGGAAAGCAAAAATGGGTATGTTTGAAGGAATAGTGGTTCCAACAATGTTGTATGGTTGCGAGGCGTGGGCTATGGATAGAGTTGTGCGCAGGAGGATGGATGTGCTGGAATGAGATGTTTGAGGACAATGTGTGGTGTGAGGTGGTTTGATCGAGTAAGTAACGTAAGGGTAAGAGAGATGTGTGGAAATAAAAAGAGCGTGGTTGAGAGAGCAGAAGAGGGTGTTTTGAAATGGTTTGGGCACATGGAGAGAATGAGTGAGGAAAGATTGACCAAGAGGATATATGTGTCGGAGGTGGAGGGAACGAGGAGAAGTGGGAGACCAAATTGGAGGTGGAAAGATGGAGTGAAAAAGATTTTGTGTGATCGGGGCCTGAACATGCAGGAGGGTGAAAGGAGGGCAAGGAATAGAGTGAATTGGATCGATGTGGTATACCGGAGTTGACGCGCAGTCAGTGGACTGAATCAGGGCATGTGAAGCGTTTGGGGTAAACCATGGAAAGCTGTGTAGGTATGTATATTTGCGTGTGTGGACGTATGTATATACATGTGTATGGGGGTGGGTTGGGCCATTTCTTTCGTCTGTTTCCTTGCGCGAACTCGCAAACGTTGGAGACAGCGACAAAGCAAAAAAAAAAAAAAAAAAATATATATATATATATATATATATATATATATATATATATATATATATATATATATATATATATATATATATATATATATATATATATATATATATATATATATATGTATATATTGTTACGGACATGGTGATGTGCCCACATGTTCGTATATATGTATGGTGTGTCTTTGTGTAGGATGTTGCTGCTACCAGCTCGGACCTCACTTCCCTGGCCGAGTTATTTGTCTTAGTAATCCTGTTCTGAAGCAGATGTTTACCGGTTCTCCAGCACCCAAACCCTTATCAGTAGCGTCAGGTCAAGGCGTGGGGCCAGATGCGTGGTGTGTCATCTCGTACATTCGTTGCTGTCGTGATCAAGGAAACAAAGGAGTTTGAACTCATGCAAGATGAGGGTCGGACCTTAGGCCTTCTGCAGCCAGTCACGTTGGGATTAGGGCGTGACAATTCAGTGTTTTGACCTATCAAGGGCAACTGTGTCATTCCGACCTATCGAGTGGCGGGTCAAGGCGTGGCTAGCTGTTCCTGCCTTGCTGGTCCTTTACTTAAAAGGCTCAGACGGTCGTCTGGGAGTCGATTCCTTCAACAGTCCCGAGCCCAGTAAGGTATTGTAGGCTTTCCCTGTCTCGAACCCCGTAGCCACCGCTGCCCTAGTTTGTAAGATGTTTACTTTGTCGCCTTAGGTTTAGCTTTGCCCAACGAATGTCTTGTGTCATGCTTTTACAGTCAACTTGTCAAAGGAAAGC
This sequence comes from Panulirus ornatus, assembly GCF_036320965.1. NCBI lineage: Eukaryota > Metazoa > Arthropoda > Malacostraca > Decapoda > Palinuridae > Panulirus > Panulirus ornatus. The sequence goes on along the minus strand of NC_092239.1, from coordinate 46,233,644 downwards.
GATCCCCTGGTTTGAAATCTTACCTGGAATGTAGAATGTGGAATATTGAATGTCAAGTGTTAACGAAGGTGTTTGTACCCGATCAATTTCTTGTCATCTTGTATTCTTATTTCTTGTATTATATGTAGATTTAACCCTCGTGTTTGTTTTGATCCGATAACGTTAAGATAGTGTTATCCTGAGTTGTGCAACATAACAAATCTAACGTCCTTGCAAAGACAAGGATCAGTGTAGTATTTGTAACAAATATATGTTACTGGCGACCTTGCCCGAATAAGTATTGAGTTCGTAGCAATATATATATATATATAAATATATATATATATATATATATATATATATATATATATATATATATATATATATATATATATATATATATATCCCTGGGGATAGGGGAGAAAGAATACTTCCCACGTATTCCCTGCGTGTCGTAGAAGGCGACTAAAAGGGGAGGGAGCGGTTGGCTGGAAATCCTCCCCTCTCGTTTTTTTCAATTTTCCAAAAGAAGGAACAGAGAAGGGGGCCAGGTGAGGATGTTCCCTCAAAGGCCCATTCCTCTGTTCTTAACGCTAACTCGCTGACGTGGGAAATGGCGAATAGTACGAAATAAAATAAATAAATATATATATATATATATATATATATATATATATATATATATATATATATATATATATATATATATATATATATATATATATATAAAATAAATAAATATATATATATATATATATATATATATATATATATATATAAAATAAATAAATATATATATATATATATATATATATATATATATATATATATATATATATATATATATATATATATATATATATATATATATATATATATATATATATATATATATATATATTTATCCCTGGGGATAGGGGAGAAAGAATACTTCCCACGTATTCCCTGCGTGTCGTAGAAGGCGACTAAAGAGGAAAGGGAGCGGGGAGGCTGGAAATCCTCCCCTCTCGTTTTTTTTTTTTTTTTCAAAGGAAGGAACAGAGAATGGGGCCGGGTGAGGATATTCCCTCAGAGGGCCAGTCCTCTGTTCTTAACGCTACCTCGCTGAGGAGGGAAATGGCGAATAGTATATAAAAAAAAAAAATATATATATATATATATATATATATAGGACGCCATTTGGTAAACATGTTTACCAAATGGCGTCCTTGCCTTCCGTCCTAGCCACAGCTCCCTTTCCACATCCAGGCCCCACAGAACTTTCCATGGTTTACCCCAGACGATTCACATGCCCTGGTTCAATCCATTGACAGCACGTCGACCCCGGTATACCACATCGTTCTAATTCACTCTATTCCTTGCACACCTTTCACCTTCCTGCATGTTCAAGCCCCGATCGCTCAAAATCTTTTTCACTCCTATCGTCCACCTCCATTTTGGTCTCCCACTTCTCCACGTTCCCTCCACCTCTGACACATATATCCTATTTGTCAATCTTTCCTCACTTATTACCTCCAGGTGACTAAACGAGTTCAATTCACCCTCTTCTGCTCTATCAGCCACGCTCCTCTTATCATCACACATTTTTCTTACCCTTTCATTACTTACTCGATCAAACCACCTCACACCACTTACCGTCCTGAAACATCTCATTTCCAGCACATCCACCCACATTTGCACAACCCTATCTATAGACCACTCCTTGAAACTGTATAACGTTCATGGAACCACTGTTCCTTCAAACTTACCCATTTTTGCCTTCCGAGATAATGTTCTCCTTCCTCCCATTCTTCAACGCTTTCAGAACCTTCGCCCCCTCCCCCACATTGTGACTCACTTCCGATTCCATGGTTCCATACGCGGCTAAATCCACTCCCAAATATCTAAAATACTTCACTGCCTTGAGTTTGTCTTAATTCAAACTTGTTAATTAACTTGTCAATTAATTTGTCAATTAACTTGTTGATTAACTTGTCAATTAACTTGTCAATTAACTTGTCCCTCAACCCTACTGTACCTAATAACCTTGCTCTTATTCACATTTACTCTCAGCTTTTTTCTTTCACACACTCTAACAAGCTCAGTCACCAGCTTTCGCAGTTTCTTACCCGAATCAGCCACCAGCGATGTATCATCAGCGAACAACAACTGACTCACTTTTCAAGCCCTCTCATTCACAATAGAGTGCATACTTGCCCCTCTCTCCAAAATTCTTCCATTCACCTCCCTAACAACCCCATCTATAAGAAAATTAAACAACAATGGAGATATTATGCACCCCTATCACAAACCGACATTCACTTAGAACAATCACTTTCCACTCTTCCTACTCGTACACATGCCTTACATCCTCGATAAAAACTTTTCACTGCTTCTAACAACTTGCCTCCCACACCATATGCCCTTAATACCTTCCACAGAGCATCTCTATCAACTCTATCCTATACCTTCTCCAGATCGGTAAATGCTGCATGGAAATCCATTTTTTTTTCTTATTTTACTCACAGACACATACAGTTGATCCACACATCCTCTACCACTTCTGAAACCACACTGCTCTTCCCCAATCTGATGATCTGTACATGTCTTCACCCTCTCAAAAAATAGCCTCCCGTATAATTTCCCAGGAATACTCAACAAACTTATATCTCTTTAATTTGAACACTCACTTTTATCCCCTTTGCCTTTGCACACTGGCACTGTGCATGTATCCCGCCATTCCTCATGCACTTCACCATGAGTCATACATACATTGGATATATTCACCAACCAGTCAACAATGCAGTCACCCACTTTTTTGATAAATCCACTGCAATACCATCCAAACCCGCCGCCTTGCTGGCTTTCATCGTCCACAATGCTTTCTTTATCTTCTCTCTGTTTACCA
>NC_092239.1:46215778-46225778 GCF_036320965.1 Panulirus ornatus | reverse complement strand
TATATATATATGGTAAAGTGAGTGAAAGAAGAAAGTTAAGAGTAAATGTTAATAAGAGCAAGGTTATTAGGTACAGTAGGGTTGAGGGTCAAGTCAATTGGGAGGTAAGTTTGAATGGAGAAAAACTGGAGGAAGTAAAGTGTTTTAGATATCTGGGAGTGGATCTGCCAGCGGATGGAACCATGGAAGCGGAAGTGGATCATAGGATGGGGGAGGGGGCGCAAATTCTGGGAGCCTTGAAGAATGTGTGGAAGTCGAGAACATTATCTCGGAAAGCAAAAATGGGTATGTTTGAAGGAATAGTGGTTCCAACAATGTTGTATGGTTGCGAGGCGTGGGCTATGGATACAGTGGTGTGCAGGAGGATGGCTGTGCTGGAAATGAGATGTTTGAGGACAATGTGTGGTGTGAGGTTGTTTGATCGAGTAAGTAACGTAAGGGTAAGAGAGATGTGTGGAAATAAAAATAGCGTGGTTGAGAGAGCAGAAGAGGGTGTTTTGAAATGGTTTGTGCACATGGAGAGAATGAGTGAGGAAAGATTGACCAAGAGGATATATGTGTCGGAGGTGGAGGGAACGAGGAGAAGAGGGAGACCAAAGTGGAGGTGGAAAGATGGAGTGAAAAAGATTTTGTGTGATCGGGGCCTGAACATGCAGGAGGGTGAAAGGAGGGCAAGGAATAGAGTGAATTGGAGCGATGTGGTATACCTGGGTTGACGTGCTGTCAGTGGATTGAATCAGGGCATGTGAAGCGTCTGGGGTAAAACATGGAAAGCTCTGTAGGTATGTATATTTGCGTGTGTGAACGTATGTATATACATATGTATGGGGGTGGGTTGGGCCATTTGTTTCGTCTGTTTCCTTGCGCTACCTCGCACACGCGGGAGACAGCGGCAAAAAAAAAAAAAAAAAAAAAAAAAATATATATATATATATATATATATATATATATATATATATATATATATATATATATATATATATATATATATATATATTATGCATATATATATATGTATATATATATATATCTTTTCTTCTTTCATACTATTCGCCATTTCCCGCATTAGCGAGGTAGCGTTGAGAACAGAGGACTGGGCCCTTGAGGGAATATCCTCACCTGGGCCCCTTCTCTGTTCCCTCTTTTGGAAAATTAAAAAAGAAAAAAAGTGAGAGGGGAGGATTTCCAGCCCCCCGCTCCCTCCCCTTTTAGTCGCCTTCTACGACACGCATGGAATACGTGGGAAGTATTCTTTCTCCCCTATCCCCAGGGATAATATATATACATATATATATATATATATATATATATATATATATATATATATATATATATATATATATATATATATATATATATATATATATATATATATATATATATGCATATATATATATATATGAAGGGGGCCAGGTGAGGATATTCCCTCAAAGGCCCAGTCCTCTGTTCTTAGCGCTACCTCGCTAATGCGGGAAATGGCGAATAGTATGAAAAAAAAAAAAAAAAAAAAAAAAAAAATATATATATATATATATATATATATATATATATATATATTTATATATATATATATATATATATATATATATATATATATATATATATATATATATATATATATATATATATATACATTGTATGGGAGGTTATTGATTGAGGGTATATATATATATATATATATATATATATATATATATATATATATATATATATATATATATATATATATATATATATATATATATATATATATATATATATATATATATATATATATATATATATATATATATATATATATATATATATATATATATATATATATATATATATATATGCATATATATATATATATTTTATCCCTGGGGATAGGGGAGAAAGAATACTACCCACGTATTCCCTGCGTGTCGTACAAGGCGACTAAAAGGGAAGGGAGCGGGGGGGCTGGAAATCCTCCCCTCTCAATTTTTTTTTTCTTTTTTTTTTCCCAAAAGAAGGAACAGAGAAGGGGGCCAGGTGAGGATATTCCCTAAAAGGCCCAGTCCTCTGCTCTTAACGCTACCTTGCTAATGCGGGAAATGGCGAATAGTATGAGAGAAAAGAAAGATATATATATATATATATATATATATATATATATATATATATATATATATATATATATATATATATATATATATATATATATATATATATATACATATATATATATATATATATATATATATATATATATATATATATATATATATATATATATTTATTTATTTATTTATTTATTATATTATACTTTGTCGCTGTCTCCCGCGTTTGCGAGGTAGCGCAAGGAAACAGACGAAAGAAATGGACCAACCCCCCCCCCCCCATACACATGTCTATACAAATGTCCACACACGCAAATATACATACCTACACAGCATTCCATGGTTTACCCCAGACGCTTCACATGCCTTGATTCAATCCACTGACAGCACGTCAACCCCGGTATACCACATCGCTCCAATTCACTCTATTCCTTGCCCTCCTTTCACCCTCCTGCATGTTCAGGCCCCGATCACACAAAATCTTTTTCACTCCATCTTTCCACCTCCAATTGGTCTCCCTCTTCTCCTCGTTCCCTCCACCTCCGACACATATATCCTCTTGGTCAATCTTTACTCACTCATTCTCTCCATGTGCCCAAACCACTTCAAAACACCCTCTTCTGCTCTCTCAACCACGCTCTTTTTATTTCAACACATCTCTCTTACCCTTACGTTACTCACTCGATCAAACCACCTCACACCACACATTGTCCCTCTCAAACATCTCATATCCAACACATTCCATCCTCCTGCGCACAACTTCTATCCATAGCCCACGCTCTCGCAACCATACAACATTGTTGGAACCAAACCATCTATACCTTCAAAAATACCCATTTTTGCTTCCGAGAAAATGTTCTCGACTTTCACACATCTAAGGCTCAGAATTTGTTCGTCCCCTCCCCCACCCTATGACCCCTTCCGCTTCCATGGTTCCATCCGCTGCCGAGATCCACTCCCAGATATTAAAACAAATCACTACCTCCAGTTTTCTCCATCAAGACTCACCTCTCCCAAATTGACTTGACCCGATGGGGGGGGGGGGCGGGTAATCGCGGGGGTTGGGAGGGTTGGGTCGGCGTCTGGGATACGGGCAGGGGGGGGGGTTCGCTCTTATTCACAGTTACCTTAACGTTTCTTCTTTCACACTCCGTTACCAACTCATCACAGCTTCTTTCTGCAGTTTCTTCTCACATGAATCAGCCACCAGCGCCGCTGTACATCAAGCGAACAACTTCTGACCTCCACTCGCAAGATCTCTCAACCCCAACATACTTCATTACTTGTCCTCTTTCACAAAACTCTTGCATTCACCTCCCTAAACAACCCCATCCATAAACAAATTAAACCAAACCATGGAGACATGCAACACACCCCTGCCGCAAACCTACAATCACTGATAAAACCAATCACTTTCCTCATCTTTCCTACACTACACATCCTACCATCCTCGAATAAAAACTTTTTCCGCTGCTTCTAACAACTTGCCTCCCACACCATATATTCTTAATACCTTCCCCCTACAGAGCATCTCTATCAACTCTTTCATATGCCTTCTCCAGATCCTTGAATGCTACATACAAATCCATTTGCTTTCTAAGTTTTCTCTCATACAGTCTTCTAAAGCAAACACTGATCCAACACATCCTTACCACTTCTGAAACCACACAGCCTTCTTCCCCCAATCTGATGCTCTGTACATCCTTCACCCTCTCAATCAATACCTACCATACAATGTATATATATAATATAAATTATATCTATAATATATATATAATAATATATATCTAAATATATATATAATAATATATATATATTAAATATAATAAAATATATATATAATATAATATATATATATATAAATATATATATGCATATATATATATATATAATATATATAAATATATATATATATATATATATATAATATAAATATATATATATATATAAAATATATATATATATATATATATATAATATTTATCTATATATAAAATATATGGTATTATATAAAAGTATATATATATAAATATATATATATATATATATATATATATATATATATATATATAAATAATATATATATATATATTATATATATATATATATATATATATATATATATATATATATAAAATATATATATATATATATATATATATATAGTAACATATAATTATATATATATATATATAGTATATATATATTTTTTTTTTCTTTTTTTTTTATACTTAGTCCTGTCTCCCTCCCGCGTTTGCGAGGTAGCGCAAGAAACAGACGAAAAAAATGGCCCAACCCCCCCCCAATACACATGTATATACATACGTCCACACACGCAAATATACATACCTCCACAGCTTTCCAGGGTTTACCCTAGACGCTATATTCACATGCTTGATTCAATCCACTGACAGCACGTCAGCCCCGGTAAACCCACAATCGCCCCAATACACTCTATTCCTTGCCGCCTTTCACCCCTGCATGTTCAGCGCCCCGATCACCACAAAATCTTTCTTTCAAACTCTTCGCCATTTCCCGCATTAGCGAGGTAGCGTAAGGAACAGAGAACTGGGCTATTGAGGGAATATCCTCACCTGGCCCCTTCTCTGTTCCTTCTTTTGAAAATTAAAAAAAAATAATGAGAAGGGGAGGATTTCCACCCCCCCGCAATCCATATATATATATTTTTCTTTTTTTTTTATAATACTTTGTCGCTGTCTCCCGCGTTTGCGAGGTATCCAAGGAAACAGACTACAGAAATGGCCCAACCCCCCCCCCCCCAATACACAAGTATAATATCATACGTCCACACTCGCCAAATGTACATACCTACACACAGTTTTCCATGGTTTACCCCAAATATATTATATATATATATATATATAAAATATATATATTATATAAAATATATATATATAATTATATATATATATATATATAAGGTAAAGAGAGTGAAAGAAGAAATTAAGAGTAAAATGTTAATAAGAGCAAGGTTATTAGGTACAGTAGGTTGAGTGGTCAAGTCAATTGGAGTAAGTTTGAATGAGAAAAACTGGAGGAAGTAAAGTGTTTTAGAAAATCTGGGAAGTGGATCTGCAGCGGATGGAACCATGAAGCGGAAGAGGATCATAGGATGGGGGAGGGGGCGCAAATTCCAGGGAGCCTTGAAGAAATGGTGGAAGTCGAGAACATCTATCTCGGAAAGCAAAAATGGGTAAAAGTTTGAAGGAAAAGTGGTATCCAACAATGTTGTATGTTGCGAGGCGTGGGTAAGGATACGTGGTGTGCAGGAGGATGCTTGTGCTGGAAATGATTGTTTGAGGACAATGTGTGGTGTGAGGTAGTTTGATCGAAGTAAGTAACGTAAGGGTAAGATAGATTTGTGGAAATAAAAATAAGCGTGTTGAGAGAGCATAAGAGGGTGTTTTGAAATGGTTTTGGGCACATGAGAGAAAAGAGTGAGGAAAGATTGACCTAAGAGATATATGTGTCGGAGGTGGAGGGACGAGGAGAAGAGGGAGACCAAAGTGTAGGGTGAAAGATGGAGTGGAAAAAGATTTTGTGTGATCGGGCCGGAACATGCAGATGGAGAAAGGAGGGCAAGGAATAGAGTGGAATAGGAGCGATGTGGATACAGGGTTGACGTGCTGTCAGTTGGATTGAATCAGGCAATAGTGAAGCGTCTGGGGTAAACATGGAAAGCTCTGTAGGTAGTATATTTCTGCCGTTGAGTGAACGTATGTATATACATCTGTATGGGGGTGGGTTGGGCCCATTTGTTTTCGTCTGTTTCCTTGCGCTACCTCCACACGGCGGGAGAACAGCGGCAAAAAAAAAAAAAAAAAAAAAAAAAAATAATATATATATAAATATATATAAATATATATACTATATATATATATATATATATATATAATATATATATAAATATTAAAGCATATATATAGATGAAATATAAATATATCTTTCTTCTTTCATACTATTCCCATTTCCCCGCATTAGCGAGGTAGCGTTGAAGAACAGAGGACTGGCCCTTGGAGGGAATATCCTCACCTGGGCCCCTTCCCTCTGTTCCCTCTTTTGGAAAATTAAAAAAGAAAAAAAAGTGAGAGGGAGGATTTCCAGCCCCCCGCTCCCCACCCCTTTTAGGGTCGCCCTTCTACACACCGCATGGAATACGTGGGAAGTAAATTCTTTTTCTCCCCTATCCCCAGTGATAATATATATACATATTATATATATATATATAAATATATATATAAATATATATTATATATATATATAAATATATATATATATATATATATATATAATAAAATAGATAATAAGCAAAAAAATAAAAATATGAAGGGGGCCAGGTGAGGAATTCCCTCAAAGGCCCAAGGTCCTCTGTTCTTAGAGCGCTACCTATTCGCTAATGCGGGAAATGGCGAATAGTAATGAACAAAAAAAAAAAAAAAAAAAAAAAAAAAAAAATATATATATAAAATACTATATATAATATATATTATATATATTATATATATAATATATATATAATATATAGATATAATATAAATAAATATATATATATATATATTAATAATATACATTGAAGGGAGGTTATTGATTGAGGGTAATATAATATATATATTATAATATATAATATATATATATAAATATATATATATATATATTATATAAAAATAATAAAATTATATATAATATATAATAGAATATATATATATATATATATAATAATATATATATAAATATATAATATATATATATATATATATATATATATATATAATTATAATATATAATGCATATATATATATATATATTATCCCTGGGGAAAGGGAGAAGAATACTACCCACGTATTCTGCGTGGACGTACAAGGCGACAAAAAGGGAGGGAGCGGGGGGGCCTGGAAAACCTTCCCGCTAACCTCCTCCCCGCGTCATCAAATTTTTTTTTTTCTTTTTTTTTTTTTTCCCAAAAGAAAGGAGATAGAGAAGGGCCATGTGAGGATATTCCCTAAAAGGCCCATCCTCTGCACTTAACGCAACCTTGCTAATGCGGGAAATGCGAATAGTATGAAGAGAAACGAAAGATAAAAATATATATTATATAAATATATATATATAATATATATATATATATATATATATATATAAATATTAATATATATCAATATATATATACATATATATAATAAAAATATATATATAATATATAAATATATATAAAATATAAATTTATATATATATTTATTTATATTTATTTATTTATTAATATTATACTTTGTCGCTGTCTCCGCGTTTGCGAGGTTAAGCGCAAGGAAACAGACGAAAAGAAATAGACAACCCCCCCCCCCCATACACAAGTCTAACAAATGTCATCAACACGCAAAAACACAACCTACACAAGCATTCCAATGGATTACCCCAGACGCTCACAATGCCTTGAAATCAATCCACTGACAGCACGTCAACCCCGGTAAACCACATCGCTCCAAATCACTCTAAAAAAAAAAATTCCTTACCCTCCTTTCACCCTCCTGCATGTTTCAGCCCGATCAACAAATCTTTTTCACTCCATCTTTCCACCTCCAATTTTGGTCTCCCTCTTCTCCTCGTTCCCATCCACCCTCGACACATATATCCACTTGTCAATCTTTTCCTCACCATTCTCTCCATGTGCCCATACCATTTCCAAAACACCTCTTCCTGCTGCTCTCAACCACCTCTTTTATTTCCACAATCTCTCTTACCCTTACGTTACTACTCGATCAAACCACGCTCACACCACACATTGTCCTCAAACATCTCATTTCCACAACATCCATCCTCTGCGCACAACTCTATCCATATCCCACGCCTCGCAACCATACAAACATTGTTGGGAACTACTATTCCTTCAAACATACCCATTTTTGCTTTCCGATAACATGTTCTTGACTCCACACATTTTTCAAGGCTCCAAAATTTTCGCCCCCTCCCCCACCGATATATAATATATAATAATATATATAATATATATATATATATATATATTATTATATATATATAATATAAAATAATATATGTGTGTGTGTGTGGTTTTGGGGTGAGTAATTGGCAGTTGGGGGAAAATTTGGGTTAAACATTGGGTTTAAGGGGTTTGTAAGTGGAAATGGTGAAGAGTTGTAGTTTTTAGTCCCGGGAAAAAGGGACTCGTGATTGGGAAAACCTGGTTTAGAAAGGGGATAAAAATAAGTATCCCTTTATGTAAGAAAGGAGAGATGGCCAGAGAGCGTTATTGGATTACGTGTTAATTGATAGTCGCGCAAAAGAGAAAATTTTTGTATAAAAAGGGTGCTTAGAAGTGTAACAGGGGGGGATAACTAATCATTACTTGTAGAGGCGAAGGGGAAGAATTGGGAGGTTTTTTCCCGAAAAAAAGAGAGAATGTTGGGGGGAAAAGAATGGTGGGAGGGAAATGAGCTTGGGAAGGGGACTTTTGTGAAAGGGTTTTACCAAAAAAAGACTGGGGTAAGAAAAAGAAAAAGGGGAAACGAAGGGGTTAAGGGGGGGTGGAAAGGGGAAGTGGATGTATTGAGGGGGAGCAGTGATGGCTTGCGCAAAGATGGGTTTTTGGGATAAAAAACGTCCCGGGGATGTCAGATTAGAAAAAGGGGAGTGATGGTTTTGGGAAAAGGAAGTAAGAATTTTTTTTGAAAGAGAAAAGAGGCCCTTTGGGGGCGATTTTTGCAGGGGAAAAATGCAAAAATGATGGGAGATGTATAAAAGAAAGAGGGAAAAGGTCAAGAGAAAATGCAAGAGGTAAAAAGAGGGCAAAAGAGATTGGGGGGGAGAGGGGTTCCCTTAAATTTAGGGAAATAAAAAAATGTTTTTGGGAAAGGGGGTAAAAAAAGTGCTTAAAGACATGGGAACAAATGGAACTTCATGAAAGGGGCAAATTTTGGGGGGGTGTAACAAGTAGCGGTGATGTGAAAAGATGGAGTAAGCAATTTTAAATTTTTTTTGAATGTGTTTTGATGAACAGTGGGTGTATAGGGGCTTTGACGAGAAATTTTTGCAAGGGGGGAGAGGTTAGGGAAAGTGGTTTTTGGGAAACAGAAAAAGAGGGGTAAAAGCTTTGCAAGTTAAAACCAGAAGGCAGTGGGTTTTTTGGGTGGTATTGGGATGGAATTTTTAAAAAATCGGGGACTACATTGTTTACTAGTTAGTAAAGGGTTTTTTTAATTAAAGTATTAATTTAGGAAAGGGGCCCGAGGGTTGGGGGAATGCCCTTTCATAATTCCCCTTTTTACAAAAGGGGGAAAGGGGACAAAGTTGAGTGCTCAAAAACAAGTATAAAAATTTTTTTTTTATTATTCTGGAAATTATTTGGGGAAATATTGATTAAAGGGGGGAAGGCATTACAGGCATCAATTTGGGGAAAAACAGGTGGTTTTTAGAAGGGTAAAAGGATGTGTGGATCAGGTGTTTTTCTTTAAGAATGTATTGAGAAAACTTTGAACGCAAATGGGTTTGAAAAAAGCATTTTTGGAACTGGGGAAGGCATATGATAGAGTTGATAGAGATTGGGGCCCGTGGAAAAGGTTTTTAAAAAAAATATATGGTGTGGGGGCAATTGTTTTGAAGCAGTGAAAAGTATTCATCGAGGGTGAAAAGGGATTTTTAAAGTGTAGGTAGAGAGGGAAAATGATTGGGTTTTCAGTTATTTTAGGGTTTTCCGGGCAGGGTGTGTGAAGACTTCCCTGGTTTTTTTTAATTTGTTTTTTTGATGGGGTTTTTTAGGGAGGGAATTTCAAGAGTTTTTGGGAAAAATGGGCAAGTAAAGCAGTATGTTTTTTGGGTGAGAGGCCCTTTGGGGAAATGAGTCAGCTGTTTTTTCGGGTGACATAAAAGCCCCTGGTGGCTAATTC
>NC_092239.1:45757141-45874641 GCF_036320965.1 Panulirus ornatus | reverse complement strand
ATATATATATATATATATATATATATATATATATATATATATATATATATATATACATATATATATATATATATATATATATATATTTATTTATTTATTCATTTTGCTTTGTCGCTGTCTCCCGCGTTTGCGAGGTAGCTCAAGGAAACAGACGTAAGAAATGGCCCAACCCACCCCCATACACATGTATATACATACACGTCCACGCACGCAAATATATATACCTATACATCTAAATGTACACATATATATACACACACAGACACATACATATATACCCATGACACAATTCACACTGTCTGCCTTTATTCATTCCCATCGCCACCTCGCCACACATGGAATACCATCTCGGTCCCACCTCATGTGTGCGAGGTAGCGCTAGGAGAAGACAACAAAGGCCCCATTCGTTCACACTCAGTCTCTAGCTGTCACGCAATAATGCCCGAAACCACAGCTCCCTTTCCACATCCAGGTCCCACACAACTTTCCATGGTTTACCCCAGACGCTTCACATGCCCTGTTTCAATCCACTGACAGCACGTCAACCCCGGTATACCACCTCGATCCAATTCACTCTATTCCTTGCCCGCCTTTCACACTCCTGCATGTTCAGGCCCCGATCACTCAAAACCTTTTTCACTCCATCTTTCCACCTCCAATTTGGTCTCCCACTTCTCTTTCCCTCCACCTCCGACACATATATCCTCTTCGTTAATCTTTCCTCACTCATTCTCTCCGTTTGCCCAAACCATTTCAAAACACCCTCTTCTGCTCTCTCAACCACGCTATTTTCATTTCCACACATCTCTCTTACCCTTACATTACTTACTCGATTAAACCACCTCACACCAAACATTGTTGTCCTCAAACATCTCATTTCCAGCACATCCACCCTCCTGCGCACAATTCTATCCATAGCCCACGCCTCGCAATCATACAACATTGTACAGAGCATCAGATTGGGGAAGAGCAGTGTGGTTTCAGAAGTCGTAGGTGATGTGTGGATCAGGTGTTTGCTTTGAAGAATGTATGTGTGAAATACTTAGAAAAACAAATGGATTTGTGTGTAGCATTTATGGATCTGGAGAAGGCATATGACAGAGTTGATGGAGATGCTCTGTGGAAGGTATTAAGAATATATGGTGTGGGAGGCAAGTTGTTAGAAGCAGTGAAAAGTTTGTATCGAGGATGTATGGCATGTGTACGTGTAGGAAGAGAGGAAAGTGATTGGTTCTCAGTGAATGTAGGTTTGCGGCAGGGGTGTGTGATGTTTCCATGGTTGTTTAATTTGTTTATGGACGGGGTTGTTAGGGAGGTGAATACAAGAGTTTTGGAAAGAGGGGCAAGTATGAAGTCTGTTGTGGATGAGAGACCTTGGGAATATATATATATATATATATATATATATATATATATATATATATATATATATATAAATATATATATATATATATATATATATATATATATATATATATTTATATATATGTTCAGTCTCTGGTAGCTCAAAATCTTTTTCTCTCCATCTTTCAACCTCCAATTTGGTCTCCGTTTCTTCTTGTTCCCTCCACCTCTGACACATATATCCTTTTTGTCAATCTTTCCTGACTCATTATCTCTATATTCCAAACAATTTCAACACACCCTCTTCTGCTCTCTCCAGACTATATTTTCACATATCTCTCTTACCCTTTCACTACTTATTCGATCGAACTGCTTCACACCACATATTGTCCTCAGTCATTTAAGTTCCGACACTTCCACCCTTCGTACAACCCTATCTATAGCTCACGCCTCGTAACCATGTAACATTGTTGGAACTACTATTTCTTCAAACATACCCACATTCGCTCTCTGAGATAACGTTTTCTTCTTTAATACATTTTTTCAGCGCTCCCAGAACCTTCGCCCTCTTCCCCAGAATGTGACTCTCTTTCGCTTCCATGGTTCCATGCGCTGCTTCGTTCACTCACAGATATCTAAAACAGTTCACTGACTGTAATTTTTCTCCATTGAAGCTTACATCCCAATTAACTTGTCCCTCAACCTTACTGAACCTAATAACCTTGCTCTTATTCACATTTACTCTCAAATCTCTCCTTTCACACACTTTTCCAAAGTCAGTCACCAACCACTGTAGTCTCTCACACAAATAAGCCGCTATAGTTGTATCATCGTTGAACAACAACCGACTCACTTCCCAAGCCCTCTCCTCCACAACAGACTGCATACTCGACCCCCCCACCTCCCTCAAAAATTTCATTTAAATCCCTAACAACCCATAACGATCCCATCCATGCATAAATTCAAGAACCATGGGGACATCACACAACCCTGCCGCAAACATATATTCACCGAGAACCAATCACTCTTTTCTTTTCTTAATCGTTAACATGCTTTACATCATTGTTAAAACTTTTCACTGCTTCTAACAACTTACCTCCCACACCGTATACTATTGAAACTTTCCACAAATCCTTTCTATGAGACCTATTATATGCCTTCTCCAGATCCATAAACGCTTCATGCAGATCCATCTGTTTTCTCATATACATTCTTCTAAGGAAACACCGTATCCACAAATCATCTACTACTTCTGAAATCACGCTAGTCTTTCCCAATCCTATGCTCTGTAAATGCCTTTACCTTCAATCAAAACCCTCCCACATAATTTCCCAGGAATATTCAACAGTCGTACGCCTCTGTAGTTTGAATACTCACCTTATCCCCTTTGCCTATTACAATGGCACTGTGTGTGCATTGCACCAGTCCTCAGGCACTTCACCATGATCCATACATACTCTGAATATCCTTACCAACCAGTCACCCCCTTTTTTAATTAATTCCACTGCAATACCATCCAAACCCACCACTTTGCCGGGTTTCATTTTCCGCAAAGCTTTCACTACCTCTTCTCTTTTACCAAACCATTCTCCTTAACCCTGTCACTTCTCACACCACCCCGATCAAAACCCTATATCTGCCAATCTTTCATGAAACACATTTAAAAACCTACGAATGATATCTACTCCATCTCCATCTCACATCACCGCTACTTGTTATTACCTCCCCGCGTGCCCCTTTCATTGATGTTCTCATTTGTTCTCTTGTCTTAAACAAGTTATCTACATCCTTCCAAAACATATTTTCATTCTCCCTAAAATTTAATGATACTCTGTCAAGCCAACTCTCATTTGCCCTTTTTGACCTCTTGCACCTTTCTCTTAGCCTCCTGACGCTTTCTTTTATACGTCTGCCTGTCATTTGCACTACTTCCCTGTAATTTCGTCCAAAAGCCTCTCTTTTCTCTTTCACTGACAACTTTACTTTTTTTATCCCACCACTCACCATCCTTTCTAACCTGTCCACCTCCTATCTTTCTCATGCCACAGGCACCTTTGTGCAAGCCATCACTGCTTCCCCATATACATTCTATTCCCCGCCCGTTCTCCTCACGTCATTTTCTATTACCTTTCGTCATTCTACACTCCATATCTCCTGGTACTCCTTTACACAAGCCTCCTTTCCAAGCTCACTTACTCTCACCAATCTCCTCTCCCCAACTTCCTCTCTTCTTTGCTGGAAACCTCTACAAATCTTCACCTTCGCGCCAAGAAGATAGTGATCAGACATCCCTCCAGCTGCCCCGCTCTGCATACTAACATCCAAAAGTCTCTCTTTTACACGCGTTTCAGTTACCACGTAATCTAATAATGCCCTTTGACTATATCTCCTACTCACATAAGTATACTTATGTATACCTCTGTTTTTAAACCAGGTTTTCCTAATGACTACTTTTCAGCACACAAACCCACAAGCTCTTCACCACTTCCATTTACAACACTGAACACCCTATGTACATCAGTTATACCCTCAACTGCCACATTACGCACCTTCACATTTAAAACACCCATCACTATAACCCGTTCTCGTACATCAAAGATGCTAACACATTCATCACTTGCTTCCAAAACACTTGCCTCTTAAGATCTTTCTTCTCATGACCAGATGCATAGGCAACAATGATCACTCATCTTTCTCCATCTACTTTCACTTTTACCCAAATCAATCTAAAATTTACTTTCTTACACTGTATCACATACTCCCACAACTCCTGCTTCAGAAGTAGTGTCACTCTTTCCTTAGCTCCTGTCGTCGCACCAACTTTACTCTCATGACTTTCCCATACCAGTCCTCCCCTTTAATCTTGAGCTTCGTTTTAATAAGAGCCAAAACATCCAGGATTCTTTCCTCAAACATACTACCTATCTCTCCTTTCTTCTCATCTTGGTTACATCCACACACATTCAGACACCCCAATCTGAGCTTTCGAGGAAGATGAGCACTCCCCGTTTGACTTCTTCTGTTTCCCGTTTTAGAAATTTAGATACAGTTAGAGGGAGAGGGGATCTAGCCTCCCCTCTCTCTTCCCTTTTAGTCTCCTTTTACGATACGTGGGAATACGTGGGAAGTATTCTTTCTTCCGTATATATGAGTACGCCTTATTTAATTTGTTCATATCTATATTTCCAACTATATTTCTTACATTACCAGATTTGTGATGCAGAAATTCTCACGTAGTAAAATTCCAAATGCGAAATTATACATAAACGTTTAATACAATTTTGTAAGTTTTCAAATTGAATTAAGATCATGACATAAGAAATACACATAGAGATTATATAATGTATTCAAGGAGCACAAAACAACTACAAGCTCTTCGGGTAAGAAGGATTTCTGCACTCGATTCATTGTTTGTTACTCTATATATGTTTGACCAGAATTCATGAGCATGGTGAAAATTTTTCCAGTTTTTAGAACTTTCTTATTAATACCTAATTAAAACAAAACTAAAAAAAAATCATCCGTGTTTGTAGATTTGATAAATTTCAGACGAAAATACGGTGGAAACGAAAAGTCAAATAACAAAATGCGTGCGACACTCTGGTAGAGTAGTGGATATATGGATCATCATATGGTGTAGAGTGATACACTGGTGTTATAATTATCATATGGTGTAGGTATGGTACACTGACGTTATAGTTATCATATATTGTAGGTATGGTACACCGATGTTTAGTTATCATATATTGTAGGTATGGTACACTGATGTTTAGTTATCATATGGTGTAGGCATAGTACAGTGGTGTTATAGTTATCATATGGTGTAGAGTGGTACACTGATGTTATAGTCATCATATGGTGTAGGAATGGTACATTGGGGTTATAGTTATCATATGGTGTAGGCATAGCACAGTGGTGTTATAGTTATCATATGGTGTAGGTGTGGTACATTGGGGTTATAGTTATCATATGGTATAGAGTGGAATCGTGGCGTTATGGTTATCATACTGTGTAGTTGTAATTGTAACTTTGTGTTGGTTTAGATTGTTTAATGTGAACTGATTCAAGAATTCTGATGCCTAATTCATTGTTAAATTGATCTATTATTGAAAATGTTTTAACAACATTATACAGGTGGCAATTTCCCTAACTAATACGTAAGGTGAGCTTGTCTGTCGTGATATGTTCGGTTCTAAAGGATCGACCAAGGAGCTCACTAGCTTTGCCCTTAAAGCACCTAGTAGTGCTCCCAATATACCCGAAATTACAGTCAGAAAAAGGGAATTTTAGATATTCTAGATAATAGGTCATTGGGTACTGGGTCCTTAGTTTTGAAGACCTGGCCTATGTAATAAGAAAATAACCTAGGCATTGAAAAATGAGCTTAGGTATTGAAATAGAAGCCTAGATAATGAAAAGATAAGCCTAGGTATTGAAATATATGATTAAGTATTAGAAAAATAAGCCAAAACATTCCAAATGAACCTAGGATCCAAGACACTCGACGTACGTGTGGGGATTTTGTATGTTACGGCCTCTGAAATATCATATTTTTGTTTTATCACACCTCTGTTAGATGAGTTACATTGACTTATCTCTTGCAAATAAGAGTGTAATTGTTATATGGGTTCCATATCTATTCCATCATTGGTCAAGTTGTTTAAGCAAACATATGATCATTCCATGAATAACCTGAAACGAGAATCATTATCTTTGATTAATACTGTGAATAAGGATAAATTCTTTATATGTATATATGTGACTAAAATATGTAAAGACACACATAACTGAGACAAAATAGTCAGTCAGGTTTAATGTTGGTTAGAGCGATAACCAATCAGGCGTCTTCCCTGAGCCTGTGTTGTGATGACGTACCTCCAGTGACATCATTAGCCACACCTCCTCCCTCACGACTCGCTAACACTTGTCATTATCCTGAGGCTGCCGGCCGGACGGTTGGCCATTCCTCTTCTACTCGTGACGCTGGCAACAGGTCTCCTCTCCCTGGCCGTGTGCTGTGTCTCCACTTGAACCGTGAGACAAAACTGTCTCTAAAATTTACGTTATTACTATAGATATTGTAGCGTAGTATTATGTGGAAGTATGATGCTATCTGATGTAAAAAAAATAAGTTTATTAATATCACTGTATTGAAGAACTATCATATTGGTAACTCTCTTATGATACTTTTATCAGATCACTTATTTTGATGTCCAGTTGATTTATGTCAACACTTTTTGTGACATTTTGCCGATAGCGCCTCGAGTGATGGAATTTTGCACCAGTAAAATATGAAGAGAATGAATCCTATAAACAAAATATTGACGCACGTATAGCATGTATTGATACAAAGGAACAGTGACTGCTGTATTATTGTATATGTAAACAGATTGGAGTAATGGAGCTCGCCAAAAGATGAGAGAAACGAGTACAGTGAAAGACGAAAGCTTGTTTCAGGTTTTGTTCGTAGCATATCTTCAATACTTACATTCAACCTACACAAGGGAGGGCGGATCTTTACTAAAAGAACAGATGAATTGAGGGACGGAACTGTGAATGAATCCCCACCATAGCGAGAGATGGAGACGTCTGCATGCATGCGTAGCTTGTGGAACTGTCAAGAAACTAGTTCGTGATTATCTTAACAGTTAACATGATGATTGTCATCCTGGCAATAATCTTAAGTTGATATAGATGTTTCTATTTAGAACTTTACATTTCCTGCAAGATCACAAAATTAAAAGATCAAAGTTGTATTTGGTAAAGATATATCCATACTATACTCTAATTATTGATAATTCGTGGGAAACAACATAGATTCTATCATTGCTTCATACTGTAATTTATGTAACCTTCAGGCCTGAGAAAGATCATCTGCCGGTAATTATAATGTAGAAAGAAGCGCAAGTAATTGCGACACGAACTCTTTTGTTTTATTCAAAAATCACTCACTCCAGTTCACCTGTTCCACATGAATAGTACAAATTCATATCAGAGTTATGTTGAAATATATGTATATAATCAGTCAATATCTTTATAATGTATTCTGTATCACCACTAAACCTAGAGCGATATGCATAATGCTTAAGGATCGTTACGATGATCTATGATGTCTCGCACCTATGATAAATGTTTCTTTATTATCTTCTTAAACAGAAATACACAAATATATTTCATATATGTGGAGAAGAAAACTGTACATATAACATTCATATCATTCTGTATCAGGAAATCTGTATAACAACAAATAGAAATACTAAAATACCTCATATGACATATATATACTTTCATTTCAGAATTTTTGAAGTGAAGATTCTTTCAGCACGGTTAATTATCAGTCAAAGTAATGGTATATTAATAAATTTAATCATTATAGTTAAGAAATTTCAAATAAAAGAAATATTTCATATCTAGAGCTACACATGTATAAACAAAATTTGCGTGCTAACTAGATTTGTATGAAGTACTGAAGAGCAATTTCACCTTCATACTATTATCAAGGAAGAGTTTAATTATCATATCTACACACACACACACACACACACACACACACACACACACATATATATATATATATATATATATATATATATATATATATATATATATATATATATACATATATATATATATATATATATATATATTTTTCATTTTGCTTCGTCGTTGTCTCCCGCGTTAGCGAGGTAGCGCAAGGAAACAGACGAAAGAATGGCCCAACCCACCCACATACACATGTATATACATACACGTCCACACACGCAAATATACATACCTATACATCTCAATGTACACATATATATATACACACAGAGATATGTACGTATATACACATGTACATAATTCATACTGTCTGCCTTTATTTGTTCCCATCGCCACCTCGCCACACATGGAATACCAACCCCCTCCCCCCTCATGTGTGAGAAGTAGCGCTAGGAAAAGACACCAAAGGCCCCATTCGTTCACACTCAGTCTCTAGCTGTCATGTAATAATGCACCGAAACCACAGCTCCCTTTCCGCATCCAGGCCCCACACAACTTTCCATGATTTACCCCAGAAGCTTCACATGCCCTGGTTCAATCCATTGACATCACGTCCATCCCGGTATACACCATCGTTCCAATTCACTCTATTCCTTGCACGCCTCTCACCCTCCTGCATGTTCAGGCCCCGATCACTCAAAATCTTTTTCACTCCATCTTTCCACCTCCAATTTGGTCTCCCACTTCTCGTTCCCTCCACCTCCGACACAAAAATCCTCTTGGTCAATCTTTCCTCACTCATTCTCTCCATGTGCCCAAACCATTTCAAAACACCCTCTTCTGCTCTCTCAACCACACTCATTTTATTCCAGCACATCTCTCTTACCCTTACATTACTTACTCAATCAAATCATCTAACACCACATATTGTCCTCAAACATCTCATTTCCAGCACATCCACCCTCCTGTGCACAACTCTATCCATAGCTCACGCCTCGCAACCATACAACATTGTTGGAACCATTATTCCTTCAAACTTACCCATTTTTCCTTTCCGAGATAATGTTCTCGACTTCCAAACATTCTTCAAGGCTCCCAGAATTTTCGGCCCCTCCTCCACCATATGATTCACTTCCGCTTCCATGGTTCCATCCGCTGCCAGATCCACTCCCAGATATCTAAAACACTTTACTTCCTCCAGTTTTTCTCCATTCAAACTTACCTCCCAATTGACTTGACCCTCAACCCTAATTTACTTAATAACCTTGCTCTTATTCACATTTGCTCTTAACTTTCCTCTTTCACACACTTTAGCAAACTCAGTCACCAGCTTCTGCAGTTTTTTACATGAATCAGCCACCAGCGCTGAATCATCAGCGAACAACAACTGACTCACTTCCCAAGATCTCTCATCCACAACAGACTGCATACTTGCCCCTCTTTCCAAAACTCTTACATTCACCTCCGTAACAACCCCATCCGTAAACAAATTAAACAACCATGGAGACATCACATACCCCTGCCGCAAACCTACATTCACTGAGAACCAATCACTTTCCTCTCTTCCTACACGTACACATGCCTTGCATCCTCGATAAAAACTTTTCACTGCTTCTAACAACTTGCCTCCCACACCATATATTCTTAATACCTTCCACAGAGCATCTCTATCAACTCTATCATTTGCCTTCTCCCGATCCATAAATGCTACATACAAATCCATTTCTTTTTCTAAGTATTTCTCACATACATTCTTCAAAGCAAACACCTGATCCACACATCCTCTGCCACTTCTGAAACCACACTGCTCTTCCCCAATCTGATGCTCTGTACATGCCTTCACCATCTCAATCAATACCCTCCCATATAATTTACCAGGAATACTCAACAAACTTATACCTCTGTAATTTGAGCACTCACTCTTATCCCCTTTGCCTTTGTACAATGGCACTATGCAAGCATTCCGCCAATCCTCAGGCACCTCACCATGAATCATACATACATTAAATAACCTTACCAACCAGTGAACAATACAGTCACCCCCTTTTTTAATAAATTCCACTGCAATACCATCCAAACCTGCTGCCTTGCCGGCTTTCATCTTCCGTAAAGCTTTTACTACAACTTCTCTATTTACCAAATCATTTTCCCTAACCCTCTCACTTTGCACACCACTTCGACCAAAACACCCTATATCTGCCACTCTATCATCAAACACATTCAACAAACCTTCAAAATACTCACTCCATCTCCTTCTCACATCACCACTACTTGTTATCACCTCCCCATTAGCGCCCTTCACTGAAGTTCCCATTTGCTCCCTTGTCTTACGCACTTTATTTACCTCCTTCCAAAACATCTTTTTATTCTCCCTGAAATTAAATAATATTCTCTCACCCCAATTCAAATTTGCCCTCTTTTTCACCTCTTGCACCTTTCTCTTGGCCTCCTGCCTCTTTCCTTTATAGCTCTCCCACTCATTTGCATTTTTTTCCCTGCAAAAATCGTCCAAATGCCTCTCTCTTCTCTTTCACTAATAATCTTACTTCTTCATCCCACCACTCACTACCTTTTCTAATCAACCCACCTCCCTCGCTTCTCATGCCACAAGCATCTTTTGCGCAAGCCATCGCTGCTTCCCTAAATACATCCCATTCCTCCCCCACTTCCCTTACCTCCTTTTATTCTCACCTTTTTCCATTCTGTACTCAGTCTCTCCTGGTACCTCCTCACACAAGTCTCCTTCCCAAGCTCACTTACTCTCACCACTCTCTTCATCCCAACATTCTCTCTTC
Source organism: Panulirus ornatus (assembly GCF_036320965.1). Classification (NCBI taxonomy): domain Eukaryota; kingdom Metazoa; phylum Arthropoda; class Malacostraca; order Decapoda; family Palinuridae; genus Panulirus; species Panulirus ornatus. The sequence goes on along the minus strand of NC_092239.1, from coordinate 45,864,019 downwards.
TTTTCTGAAAACCCCCACAAATCTTCACCTTCGCCTTTACAAGATAATGATCAGACATCCCTCCAGTTGCACCTCTCAGCATATTAACATCCAAAAGTCTCTCTTTCGTGCGTCTATCAATTAACACGTAATCCAATAACGCTTTCTGGCCATATCTCCTACTTACATACGTATACTTATGTATATCTCGCTTTTTAAACAAGGTATTCCTAATCACCAGTCCTTTTTCAGCACATAAATCTACAAGCTCTTCACTATTTCCATTTACAACACTGAACACTCCATGTATACCAATTATTCCCTCAACTGCCACATTATTCACCTTTGCATTCAAATCACCCATCACTAAAACTCGGTCTTGTGCATCAAAACCACTAACACAGTCATTCAGCTGCTTCCAAAACACCTGCCTCTCGTGATCTTTCTTCTCATGCCCAGGTGCATATGCACCAATAATCACCCATCTCTCTCCATCAACTTTCAGTTTTACCCATATGAATCTAGAATTTACTTTCTTACACTCTATTACATACTCCCCCAACTCCTGATTCAGGAGTAGTGCTACTCCTTCCCTTGCTCTTGTCCTCTCACTAACCCCTGATTTTACTCCCAAGATATTCCCAAACCACTCTTCCCCTGTACCCTTGAGCTTCGTTTCACTCAGAGCCAAAACATCCAGGTTCCTTTCCTCAAACATACTACCTATCTCTCCTTTTTTCTCACCTTCGTTACATCCACACACATTTAGACACCCCAATCTGAGCCTTCGAGGAGGATGAGCACTCCTCTCGTGACTCCTTCTTCTGTTTCCCCTTTTTGGAATTTTAAATACAAGGAGGTGAGGGTTTCTGGCCCCCCGCGCCCGTCCCCTTTAGTCGCCTTCTACGACACGTGAGGAATGCGTGGGAAGTATTCTTTCTCCCCTATCCCCAGGGATAATATAATATATATATATATATATATATATATATATATATATATATATATATATATATATATATATATATATATATATATATATGAGAGTAAGTGAACATGGAAAGTAGTTTTGTGTGGGGAAGTACCGGGAGAGACTGAGTACAGAATAGAAAAAAGTGACAACAAAGGACGTAAGGGGAGTGGGGGAGGATAGAATGTATTTAGGGAAGCAGTGATGGCTTGAGCAAAAGATGCTTGTGGCATGAGAAGAGTGGGAGGTGGTTTGATTAGAAAGGGTAGTGAGTGGTGGGATGAAGAAGTAAGATTATTAGTGAAAAAGAAGAGGGAGAGGCATTTGGACGATTTTTGCAGAGAAATAATGCAAATGACTGGGAGATGAATAAAGGAAAGAAGCAGGTGGTCAAGAAAAAGGTGCAAGAGGCGAAAAAAGAGGTAAAATGAGAGTTGGACTTAGAGAGCATCATTAAATTTTAGGGAGAATAAAAAGATGTTTTGGAAGGAGGTAAATAAAGTGCGTAAGACAAGGGAACACAACATCAGTGAAGGGGGTTAATGAGGAGATGATAACAAGTAGTGGTGATGTGAGGAGATGGAATGAGTATTTTGAAGGTTTGTTGAATGTTTGATGATAAAGTGACAGATATAGGGTGTTTTGGTCGAGGTGGTGTGCGAAGTTAGAGTGTTAGGGAGAATGATTTGGTAAAAAGAGAAGAGGTAGTAAAGCTTTGCGAAGATGAAAGCCGGCAAGGCAGCGGGTTTGGATGTCATTGCAGTGGAATATATCAAAAAATTGGGTGACTGTATTGTTGACTGGTTAGTAAGGTTATTCAATGTATGTATGACTCATGGTGAGGTGTCTGAGGACAGGCAAAATGCTTGCATAATGCCATTGTACAAGGGCAAAGGGGATAAGAGTGAGTGCTCAAATTACAGAGATATATGGGAGGGTATTGACTGAGAGGGTGAAGGCATGTAGAGAGCATCAGATTGGGGAGGAGCAGTGTGGTGTCAGAAGTGGTAGAGGATGTGTGTTTCATGTGTTTGCTTTGAAAAAATGTATGTAAGAAATACTTAGAAAAGCAAATGGAATAGTATGTAGCATTTATGGATCTGGAGAAGGCATATAATAGAGTTGATAGAGTTGCTCTGTGGAAGGTATTAAGAATATATGGTGTGGGACGTAGGTTGTTGGAAGCCGTTAAAAGTTTTTACCAGGCATGTCTACGTGTAGGAAAGGAGGAGAGTCATTGGTTCTCAGTAAATGTTGGTTTGCGGCATGTGTGCGTGTTGTCTCTCTGGTTGTTTAATCTTTTCATGGATGGGGTTGTTAAGGTGGTGAATGCAAGAGTTTTGGAAAGAGGGGCAAGTATGCAGTCTGTTGTGGATGGGAGAGCTTGGGAAGTGAGTCAGTTGTTGTTGGCTGATGATACAGCGCTGATGGCTGATTCTCGTGAGAAACTGCAGAAGGTGGTGACTGAGTTTGGTAAAATGTTTGAAAGAAGAAAGCTGAGAGTAAATTTGAATATGAGCAAGGTTATTAAGTCCAGTAGGGTTGAGGAACAACTCAATTGGGAGGAAAGTTTGAATAGACGAAAAACTGGAAGAAGTGAGATGTTTTAGATATCTGAGAGTGGATTTGGGGCCTGAACATGCAGGAGGGTGAAAGGCGTGCAAGGAATAGAGTGAATTGGAACGATCTGGTATACCGGCGTCGACGTGCTGTCAGTAGATTGAACCAAGGCATGTGAAGCGTATGGGGTAAACCATGGAAAGTTTTGTGGAGCCTGGATATTGAAAGGAAGCTGTGGTTTCGCTGCATTATACATGGCAGCTAGAGAATGAGGGTGAACGAATGCGGCCTTTGTTATCTTTTCCTAGCGCTACCTCGCGCACATACGGGGGAGAGGGTTTTTCATTTCATGTGTGGTGGGGTGGCGACGGAAAATGAATAAGGGCTGACAGTATGAATTATGTACATGTGTATATATATATATATATATATATATATATATATATATATATATGTTTGTGTGTTTCTATGCATGTATAAGTTGAGATGTACAGGTATGTCTATCTGCTTGTTTGGACGTGTATGTATCTACATAGGTATGTGGATGGGTTGGGCCATTCTTTCCTCTGTTTGCTTATATATATATATATATATATATATATATATATATATATATATATATATATATATATATATATATATATATATATATATATATATACATACATATATCTATATGATACATGTATAAGTGAGAATTTTTGGGCGAAGAGAGTGGTGAGAGCAAGTGAGCTTGGGAAGGAGACTTGTGTGGGAAAGTACCAGGAGAGAATGAGTACACCATGGAGAAAGGTGAGAACAAAGGACACAAGGGGAGTGGGGGAGGTATGGGATGTATTTAGGGAAGCAGTGAAGGCTAGACCAAAAGACGCTTGTGGCATGAGAAGCATGCGAGGTGGGCGGATTAGAAAGGGTAGTGAGTGGTGGGATGAAGAAGTAAGATTGTTAGTAAAAGAGAAAAGAGAAGCATTTGGACGATTTTTGCAGGAAAATAATGCAAATGACTGAGAGATGTATAAAAGAAAGAGGCAGGAGGTCAAGGGAAAGGTGCAAGAGGTGAAAAATCGGGCAAATGAGAGTTTGGGTGAGAGAGTATCATTAAATTTTAGGGAGAACAAAAAGATGCTTTGGAAGGAGGTAAATAATGTGCGCAAGACAAGGGAATCAATGGGAACTTCAGTGAAGGGGACTAATGGGGAGGTGATAACAAGTAGTGGTGATGTGAGGAGATGGAGTGAGTATTTTGAATGTTTGTTGAATGTGTTTGATGATAGAGTGGCAGATATAAGTGTTTTGGTCGAGGTGGTGTGCAAAGTGAGAGGGTTAGGGAGAATGATTTAGTAAACAGAGAAGAGGCAGTAAAAGCTTTGCGGAAGATGAAAGCCGGCAAGGCAGAGGGTTTGGATGGTATTGCAGTGAAATTCATTGAAAAAGGGGGTGATTGTATTGTTGACTGGTTGGTAAGGTTTTTTAATGTATGTATCATTCATGGTGAGGTGCCTGAGGATTGGCGGAATACTTGCATAGTGCCATTGTACAAAGGCAAAGGGGATAAAAGTGAGTGCTCAAATTGAAAAGGTATAAGTTTGTTGATCATTCCTTAGAAATTATATGGGAGGATATTGATTGAGAGGGTGAAGGCATGTACACAGCATCAGAATGGGGAAAAGCAGTGTGGTTTCAGAAGTGGTAGAGGATGTGTGGATCAGGTGTTGCTTTGCACGATGTATGTGAGAAATACTTAGAAAAGCAAATGGATTTGTATGTAGCATTTATGGATCCGGAGAAGAAATATGATAGAGTTGATAGAGATGCTCTGTGGAAGGTATTAAGAATATATGGTGCGGGAGGCAAGTTGTTAGAAGCAGTGAAAAGTTTTTATAGAGGATGTAAGGCATGTGTACGTGTAGGAAGAGAGGAAAGTAATTGGTTCTCAGGGAATGTAGGTTTGCGGCAGGAATATTTGATGTCTCTATGGTTGTTTAATTTGTTTATGAATGGGGTTGTTAGGGAGGTGAATGCAAGAGTTTTGGAAAGAGGGTCAAGTATGCAGTCTGTTGTGGATGAGAGAGCTTGGGACGTGAGTCAGTTGTTCGCTGATGATACAGCGCTGGCGGCTGAATCGTGTGAGAAACTGCAGAAGCTAGTGACTGAGTTTGGTAAAGTGTGTGAAAGAAGATAGCTGAGAGTAAATGTGAATAAAAACAAGGTTATTAGGTACAGTAGGGTTGAGGGACAAGTCAACTGGGAGGTAAGTTTGAATGGAGAAAAACTGTAGGAGGTGAAGTGTTTTAGATATCTCGGAGTGGATTTCGAAGCGGATGGAACCATGGAAGCGGGAGTGAATCATAGGGTAGGAGAGGGGGCGAAAGTTCTGGGAGCGTTGAAGAATGTGTGGAAGTCGAAAACATTATCTCGGAAAGCATAAACGGGTACGTTTGAGAGAATAGTGGTTCCGACAATGCTATATGGTTGCGAGGCATTGGCTATAGATAGAGTTTTGCGGAGGAGGGTGGATGTGCTGGAAATGAGATATTTCAGGACAATATATGGTGTGAAGTGGTTTGATCGAGTAAGTAATAATAGGGTAAGCGAGGTGTGTGGTAAGATAAAGAGTGTGGTTGAGAGAGCAGAAGAGGGTGTTTTGAAATGCTGTGGTCACATGGAGAGAATGAGTGAGGAAAGATTGACAAAGAGGATATATGTGTCAGGGGTGGAGGGAATGAGAAGTGGGAGACCAAATTGGAGGTGGAAAGATGGCGTGAAGAAGATTTTGAGTGATCAGGGCCTGAACATGCAGCAGGGGGGGTGAAAGGCGTGCAAGGAATAGAGTGAATTGGAACGACGTTGTATACCGGGGTCGACGTGCTGTCAATGGATTGAACCAGGGCATGTGAAGTGTCTGGGGTAAACCATGGAAAGTTCTGTAGGGCCTGGATGTGGAAAGGAAGCTGTGGTTTCGGTGCATTATTACATGACAGCTAGAGACTGAGTGTGGACGAATGTGGCCTTTGTTGTCTTTTCCTAGCGCTATCTGGTACACATGAAGGGGGAGGGGGTTTTTCTTTCATGTGTGGCGGGGTGGCGATGGGAATGAATAAAGGCAGACAGTATGAATTATATACATGTGTATATATGTATATGTCTGTGTGTGTATAGAGATGTATAGGTATGTATAATTGCGTGAGTGGATGTGTATGTATATACATGTGTATGTGGGTGGGTTGGGGCCATTCCTTCGTCTGTTTCCTTGCGCTACCTCGCTAACGCGGGAGACAGCAACAAAGCAAAACAAATAAATAAACATATATATATATATATATATATATATATATATATATATATATATTATTATTTTTTTTTATTATACTTTGTCGCTGTCTCCCGCGTTTGCGAGGTAGCGCAAGGAAACAGACGAAAGAAATGGCCCAACCCCCCCCCATACACATGTATATACTCACGTCCACACACGCAAATATACATACCTACACAGCTTTCCATGGTTTACCCCAGACGCTTCACATGCCTTGATTCAATCCACTGACAGCATGTCAACCCCGGTATACCACATCGCTCCAATTCACTCTATTCCTTGCCCTCCTTTCACCCTCCTGCATGTTCAGGCCCCGATCACACAAAATCTTTTTCACTCCATCTTTCCACCTCCAATTTGGTCTCCCTCTTCTCCTCGTTCCCTCCGCCTCCGACACATATATCCTCTTGGTCAATCTTTCCTCACTCATTCTCTTCATGTGCCCAAACCATTTCAAAACACCCTCTTCTGCTCTCTCAACCACGCTCTTTTTATTTCCACACATCTCTCTCACCCTTACGTTACTCACTCAATCAAACCACCTCACACCACACATTGTCCTCAAACATCTCATTTCCAGCACATCCATCCCCCTGCGCACAACTCTATCCATAGCCCACGCCTCGCACCCATACAACATTGTTGGAACCACTATTCCTTCAAACATACCCAGTTTTGCTTTCCGAGATAATGTTCTCGACTTCCACACATTCTTCAAGGCTCCCAGAATTTTCGCCCCCTCCCCCACCCTATGATCCACTTCCGCTTCCATGGTTCCATCCGCTGCCAGATCCACTCCCAGATATCTAAAACACTTCACTTCCTCCAGTTTTTCTCCATTCAAACTCACCTCCCAATTGACTTGACCCTCAACCCTACTGTACCTAATAACCTTGCTCTTATTCACATTTACTCTTAACTTTCTTCTTCCAAACACTTTACCAAACTCACTCACCAGCTTCTGCAGTTTCTCAAATGAATCAGCCACCAGCGCTGTATCATCAGCGAACAACAACTGCCTCACTTCCCAAGCTCTATCATCCCCAACAGACTTCATACTTGCCCCTCTTTCCAAAACTCTTGCATTTACCTCCCTAACAACCCCATCCATAAACAAATTAAACAACCATGGAGACATCACACACCCCTGCCGCAAACCCACATTCACTGAGAACCAATCACTTTCCTCTTCCTACACGTACACATGCCTTACATCCTCGATAAAAACTTTTCACTGCTTCTAACAACTTTCCTCCCACACCATATATTCTTAATACCTTCCACAGAGCATCTCTATCAACTCTATCAAATGCCTTCTTCAGATCCATAAATGCTACATACAAATCCATTTGCTTTTCTAAGTATTTCTCACATACATTCTTCAAAGCAAACACCTGATCCACACATCCTCTACCACTTCTGAAACCACACTGCTCTTCCCCAATCTGATGCTCTGTACATGCCTTCACCCTCTCAATCTATACCCTCCCATATAATTTACCAGGAATACTCAACAAACTTATACCTCTGTAATTTGAGCACTCACTCTTATCCCCTTTGCCTTTGTACAATGGCACTATGCACGCATTCCGCCAATCCTCAGGCACCTCACCATGAGTCATACATACATTAAATAACCTTACCAACCAGTCAACAATACAGTCACCCCCTTTTTTAATAAATTCTACTGCAATACCATCCAAACCTGCTGCCTTGCCGGCTTTCATCTTCCGCAAAGCTTTCACTACCTCTTCTCTGTTTACCAAATCATTTTCCCTAACCCTCTCACTTTGCACTACACCTCGACCAAAACTCCCTATATCTGCCACTCTATCATCAAACACATTCAACAAACCTTCAAAATACTCACTCCATCTCCTTGTCACATCACCACTACTTGTTATCACCTCCCCATTTGCGCCCTTCACTGAAGTTCCCATTTGCTCCCTTGTCTTACGCACTTTATTTACCTCCTTCTAGAACATCTTTTTATTCTCCCTAAAATTTAATGATACTCTCTCACCCCAACTCTCATTTGCCCTTTTTTTCACCTCTTGCACCTTTCTCTTGACCTCCTGTCTCTTTCTTTTATACATCTCCCACTCAATTGCATTTTTTCCCTGCAAAAATCGTCCAAATGCCTCTCTCTTCTCTTTCACTAATACTCTTACTTCTTCATCCTACCACTCACTACCGTTTCTAATCAACCCACCTGAAGAGGGTGAAGAGGGTGGTGAGAGTAAGCTTGGGAAGGAGACCTGTGTGAGGAAGTACCAGGAGAGACTGAGTACAGAATGGAAAAAGGTGAGAACAATGGAAGTAAGGGGAGTGGGGGAGGAATGGGATGTATTTAGGGAATCAGTGATAGATTGCGCAAAAGATGCTTGTGGCATGATATATATATATATATATAGGTCAAGAGAAAGGTGCAAGAGGTGAAAAAAAGGGCAAATGAGAGTTGGGGTGAGAGACTATCAGTAAATTTTAGGGAGAATAAAAAGATGTTCTGGAAGGAGGTAAATAGGGTGCGTAAGACAAGGGAGCAAATGGGAACTTCAGTGAAGGGCGTAAATGGGGAGGTGATAACAAGTAGTGGTGATGTGAGAAGGAGATGGAATGAGTATTTTGAAGGTTTGTTGAATGTGTCTGATGACAGAGTGGCAGATATAGGGTGTTTGGGTCGAGGTGGTGTGCAAAGTGAGAGGGTTAGGGAAAATGATTTGGTAAACAGAGAAGAGGTAGTAAAAGCTTTGCGGAAGATGAAAGCCGGCAAGGCAGCAGGTTTGGATGGTATTGCAGTGGAATTTATTAAAAAAGGGGGTGACTGTATTGTTGACTGGTTGATAAGGTTATTTAATGTATGTATGACTCATGGTGAGGTGCCTGAGGATTGGCGGAATGCGTGCATAGTGCCATTGTACAAAGGCAAAGGGGATAAGAGTGAGTGCTCAAATTACAGAGGTATAAGTTTGTTGAGTATTCCTGGTAAATTATATGGGAGGGTATTGATTGAGAGGGTGAAGGCATGTACAGAGCATCAGATTGGGGAAGAGCAGTGTGGTTTCAGAAGTGGTAGAGGATGTGTGGATCAGGTGTTTGCTTTGAAGAATGTATGTGAGAAATACTTAGAAAAGCAAATGGATTTGTATGTAGCATTTATGGATCTGGAGAAGGCATATGATAGAGTTGATAGAGATGCTCTGTGGAAGGTATTAAGAATATATGGTGTGGGAGGCAAGTTGTTAGAAGCAGTGAAAAGTTTTTATCGAGGATGTAAGGCGTGTGTACGTGTAGGAAGAGAGGAAAGTGATTGGTTCTCAGTGAATGTAGGTTTGCGGCAGGGGTGTGTGATGTCTCCATGGTTGTTTAATTTGTTTATGGATGGGGTTGTTAGGGAGGTAAATGCAAGAGTCTTGGAAAGAGGGGCAAGTATGAAGTCTGTTGGGGATGAGAGAGCTTGGGAAGTGAGTCAGTTGTTGTTCGCTGATGATACAGCGCTGGTGGCTGATTCATGTGAGAAACTGCAGAAGCTGGTGACTGAGTTTGGTAAAGTGTGTGGAAGAAGAAAGTTAAGAGTAAATGTGAATAAGAGCAAGGTTATTAGGTACAGTAGGGTTGAGGGTCAAGTCAATTGGGAGGTGAGTTTGAATGGAGAAAAACTGGAGGAAGTGAAGTGTTTTAGATATCTGGGAGTGGATCTGTCAGCGGATGGAACCATGGAAGCGGAAGTGGATCATAGGGTGGGGGAGGGGGCGAAAATTTTGGGAGCCTTGAAAAATGTGTGGAAGTCGAGAACATTATCCCGGAAAGCAAAAATGGGTATGTTTGAAGGAATAGTAGTTCCAACAATGTTGTATGGTTGCGAGGCGTGGGCTATGGATAGAGTTGTGCGCAGGAGGATGGATGTGCTGGAAATGAGATGTTTGAGGACAATGTGTGGTGTGAGGTGGTTTCATCGAGTAAGTAACGTAAGGGTAAGAGAGATGTGTGGAAATAAAAAGAGCGTGGTTGAGAGAGCAGAAGAGGGTGTTTTGAAATGGTTTGGGCACATGGAGAGAATGAGTGAGGAAAGATTGACCAAGAGGATATATGTGTCGGAGGTGAAGGGAACGAGGAGAAGAGGGAGACCAAATTGGAGGTGGAAAGATGGAGTGAAAAGGATTTTGTGTGATCGGGGCCTGAACATGCAGGAGGGTGAAAGGAGGGCAAGGAATAGAGTGAATTGGAGCGATGTGGTATACAGGGGTTGACGTGCTGTCAGTGGATTGAATCAGGGCATGTGGAGCGTCCGGGGTGGGCCGTGGAGGGCTGTGTGGGTATGTATATTTGCGTGTGTGGACGTGTGTATGTACATGTGTATGGGGGGGGTTGGGCCATTTCTTTCGTCTGTTTCCTTGCGCTACCTCGCAAACGCGGGAGACAGCGACAAAGTATAAAAAGAAAAAAAAAAAAAAAAAAAAAAATATATATATATATATATATATATATATATATATATATATATATATATATATATATATATATATATATATATATATATATATCTTTCTTTCTTTTAAACTATTCGCCATTTCCCGCGTTAGCGAGGTAGCATTAAGAACAGAGGACTGGGCCTTTGAGGGAATACCCTCACCTGGCCCAATTCTCTGTTCCTTCTTTTGGAAAATTAAAAAAAAACGAGAGGGGAGGATTTCCAGCCCCCCGCTCCCTCCCCTTTTAGTCGCCTTCTACGACACGCAGGGAATACGTGGGAAGTATTCTTAATCCCCTATCCCCAGGGATATATATATATGCGTGGAAGTATTCTTTCTCCCCTATCCTAGGGATAATATATATATATATATATTTTTTTTTTTTATACTTTGTCGCTGTCTCCCGCGTTTGCGAGGTAGCGCAAGGAAACAGACGAAAGAAATGGCCCAACCCCCCCCCCCCATACACATGTATATACATACGTCCACACACGCAAATGTACATACCTACACAGCTTTCCATGGTTTACCCCAGACGCTTCACATGCCTTGATTCAATCCACTGACAGCACGTCAGCCCCGGTATACCACATCGCTCCAATTCACTCTATTCCTTGCCCTCCTTTCACCCTCCTGCATGTTCAGGCCCCGATCACACAAAATCCTTTTCACTCCGTCTTTCCACCTCCAATTTGGTCTCCCTCTTCTCCTTGTTCCCTCCACCTCCGACACATATATCCTCTTGGTCAATCTTTCCTCACTCATCCTCTCCATGTGCCCAAACCACTTCAAAACACCCTCTTCTGCTCTCTCAACCACGCTCTTTTTATTTCCACACATCTCTCTTACCCTTACGTTACTCACTCGATCAAACCACCTCACACCACACATTGTCCTCAAACATCTCATTTCCAGCACATCCATCCTCCTGCGCACAACTCTATCCATAGCCCACGCCTCGCAACCATACAACATTGTTGGAACCACTATTCCTTCAAACATACCCATTTTTGCTTTCCGAGATAATGTTCTCGACTTCCACACATTCTTCAAGGCCCCCAGAATTTTCACCCCCTCCCCCACCCTATGATCCACTTCTGCTTCCATGGTTCCATCCGCTGCCAGATCCACTCCCAGATATCTAAAACACTTAACTTCCTCCAGTTTTTCTCCATTCAAACTCACCTCCCAATTGACTTGACCCTCAACCCTACTGTACCTAATAACCTTGCTCTTATTCACATTTACTCTTAACTTTCTTCTTCCACACACTTTACCAAACTCAGTCACCAGCTTCTGCAGTTTCACACATGAATCAGCCACCAGCGCTGTGTCATCAGCGAACAACAACTGACTCACTTCCCAAGCTCTCTCATCCCCAACAGACTTCATACTTGCCCCTCTTTCCAAAACTCTTGCATTTACCTCCCTAACGACCCCATCCATAAACAAATTAAACAACCATGGAGACATCACACACCCCTGCCGCAAACCTACATTCACTGAGAACCAATCACTTTCCTCTCTTCCTACACGTACACATGCCTTACATCCTCGATAAAAACTTTTCACTGCTTCTAACAACTTTCCTCCCACACCATATATTCTTAATACCTTCCACAGAGCATCTCTATCAACTCTATCATATGCCTTCTCCAGATCCATAAATGCTACATACAAATCCATTTGCTTTTCTAAGTATTTCTCACATACATTCTTCAAAGCAAACACCTGATCCACACATCCTCTACCACTTCTGAAACCACACTGCTCTTCCCCAATCTGATGCTCTGTACATGCCTTCACCCTCTCAATTAATACCCTCCCATATAATTTACCAGGAATACTCAACAAACTTATACCTCTGTAATTTGAGCACTCACTCTTATCCCCTTTGCCTTTGTACAATGGCACTATGCACGCATTCCGCCAATCCTCAGGCACCTCACCATGAGTCATACATACATTAAATAACCTTACCAACCAGTCAACAATACAGTCACCCCCTTTTTTAATAAATTCCACTGCAATACCATCCAAACCTGCTGCCTTGCCGGCTTTCATCTTCCGCAAAGCTTTCACTACCTCTTCTCTGTTTACCAAATCATTTTCCCTAACCCTCTCACTTTGCACACCACCTCGACCAAAACACCCTATATCTGCCACTCTATCATCAAACACATTCAACAAACCTTCGAAATACTCACTCCATCTCCTTCTCACATCACCACTACTTGTTATCACCTCCCCATTTGCGCCCTTCACTGAAGTTCCTATTTGCTCCCTTGTCTTACGCACTTTATTTACCTCCTTCCAGAACATCTTTTTATTCTCCCTAAAATTTAATGATACTCTCTCAACCCATCTCTCATTTGCCATTTTTTTCACCTCTTGCTCCTTTCTCTTGACCTCCTGTCTCTTTCTTTTATACATCTCGCACTCAATTGCATTTTTTCCCTGCAAAAATCGTCCAAATGCCTCTCTCTTCTCTTTCACTAATACTAATTCACTAATATATATATATATATATATATTCACTAATATATATATATATATATATATATTATCCCTAGGATAGGGGAGAAAAAATACTTCCACGCATTCCCTGCGTGTTGTAGAAGGCGACTTGAAGGGGCGAGAGCGGGGCGCTGGAAATCCTCCCCTCTCGTTTTTTTTTTTTTTTTTAATTTTCCAAAAGAAGGAACAGAGAAGGTTGCCAGGTCAGGATATTCCTTCAAAGCTCCAGTCCTCTGTTCTTAACGCTACATTGCTAACGCGGGAAATGGCGAATAGTTTGAAAAACAAGTAGATATATATATATATATATATATATATATATATATATATGTATATATATATATATATATATATATATATATATATATATATATATATATATATATATATATATATATATATATCATTCTTTTTATTATACGTAGTCGTTGTCTCCCTTGTTTGGAAGGTAACGCAAGGAAATAGACGAAAGAATGGCCCAACCCACCCACATCCAAATGCATATACATAAACACCACTCACGCATATATGCATAGATATACATTTCAACGTATACATACATATATACTCAGACATATACATATGTACACATGTATATATTCATACTTGCTTCCTACATTCATAACCGTAGCCACCCTGTCACACATGAAATGGCACCCCCCCTCCCTTCGCGCGATGTAGCGCTAGAAATAGATAACAAATGTGACATTCGTTCACACTCAATCTCTAGCTGTCATGTGTGATGCACTGACACTACAGCCCTTTCCACAACCATGCCCCACAACACTTTCCATGATTTACCCCAGACGCTTCATATGCCATGGATCAATCCATTAACAGCATGTCGACCCCAGTACACCACGTCATTCCAATTCACTCTATACCTTGCACGCTTTTCACCCTCCTTTATGTTCAGGCCCCGATCGGCCGAAATATTTTTCACTCCAGCCTTCCACCTTCAATTTCCTCTCCCAATTCTCGTTCCCTCAACCTCTGACACATATATTCTATTTGTCAATCTTTCCTCACTCATTCTCTCCATGTTACTTAATCATTTCAATTCACCCTCTTCTTTTCAACCACACTCTTTATATTACCACACATCTCTTACCCTTTCATTACTTACTCTATCAAACCACCTAGCACCACTTATTGTCCTCAAACTTTTATTTCCAACACATTCACCCATCTCCGTACAACCCTATCTATAGCCCATGCCACTATTCCTTTACACATACCTATTTTTGTTCGAAATAATCATCTCGCCTTTACACATTCTTTAAAGCCCCAAGGTTCCATCCATTGCTAAATTCACCCCCAGATGTATAAAACCTTTCACTTCCATCAGTTTTTATCCATTCAAACTTACCTACCAATTAACTCGTCCTCAACACTACAGAACCTGATATCCTTGCTCCTACTCAAATTTACTTTCAACTTTCTTCTTTCACACACTTTTCTCAGACACCAACTTCTGCAGTTTCTCACCCAAATCAGCCACCAGCGCTGTATCTTCAGCGAACAACAACTGACTCACCTCCCAAGCCCTCTCATTAATAACAGACCGCTTACTTGCCCCTCTCTCCAGAACTCTTGCATTCAACTCCCTTATAAACCCATTGATAAACAATCTAAACAACCAAGGAGACATCACGCAACTCTGCCGCAAAAAGACATTCAGTGGGAACCACTTTCTTCTCTTCCTACTCGTACACATGCCTTACATCCTAGAAAAAGGCTTTTGACTGCTTCCAACAACTTGCCTCCCACACCATATGCTCTTACTGCCTTCCACAAAGCATCTCTATCAACTCTATTATATGCTTTCTCCAGATCCATAGATACTACATAGAAATCCATCTGTTTTTCTAAGTATTCATCACATAAATTCTTCAAAGCAAACACCTTATCCACCTATCATCTACCACTTCCACTCTTCCCCAGTCTGATGCTCTGTACATGCCTTCACCCTCTCGATCAATACCCTACCTTATGATTTCCAAGGAATACTCAACACACTTATACCTCTGAAATATGAACACTCACCTTTATCTTCCATGCCTTTGAACAGTGGCACTATGCATGCATTCCCTCAATGCTTACGCACCTCACCATGAACCATACATATATTGAATATCCGTACCAGCCAGTCAACAACACAGTCACTCGATTTTCTGATAAATTCTACAGCAATGCCATCCAAACCCGCCGCCTTGCCGGCTTTCATCTTTCGCAAAGCTTTCACTACGTCTTCTCTGTTTACCAAACCTTTCTCCCTGACCCTCTCACTTCGCACACCACCTTGACCGAAACACCCCATGTCTGCGACTCTCTCACCAAACTCATTCAACAAACCTTCAAAATACTCACTCCATCTCCTTCTCACTTCACCACTACTTGTTATTACCTCCCCATTAATCCCCTTCACCAATGTTCCAATTTGTTCTCTTGTCTTACGCACTTTGTTTTCCTCCTTCCGGAAAATCTCTTTATTCTTCCTAAGATTTAATGATACTTTCGTACAACTCTTATTTGCCCTCTTTTTCACCTCATTCACCTTTCTCATGACCTCCTGCCTCTTTCTTTTATACATCTTCCAGTCATTCGCACTACTTCCCTTCAAAAATCGTCCAAATGACTCCCTCTTCTCTTTCACAAACAATCTAACTTCTTCATCCTACCACTCACTACCCTTTCTAATTTGCCCACCTCCCATCTTTCTCATGCGACAAGTATATTTTGCGCAAGCCATCACTGCTTCCCTAAATACATCCCATTCCTCCCCCACTCCTCTTACGTCCTTTGTTCTCACTTCTTTCCATTCTGCACTTAATTTTCCCTGGTACCTCCTTACACAAGTCTCCTTTCCAAGAGTACATACTCTCACCAATCTTCTCACCCCAACATTGTCTCTTTCAACACATTAACATCCAAAAGTCTCTATTTTATGCGCCTATCAATTAACACGTAATCCAATAACGTTCTCTGGCCATCTCTCCTACTTACATACGTATACTTATGTATATCTCTCATCTTGAACTTGGTATTCTCAATCACCAGTCCTTTTTCAGCTCACAAATCTACAAGCTCTTCACCATTTCCATCTACAACACTGAACAGCCCATGTACACCAATTATGCCCTCATCTGCCACATTACTCCCCTTTGCATTCATATCATCTTTCACTATAACCCAGTCTCGTGAATCAAAGCTGCTAACACACTCTCAGCTGCTCCCAAAACACTTGCCTCTCATGATCTTTCTTTTCATGACCAGGTGCATAGGCACCAATAATCACCCATCTCTCGCCATCCATTTTCTGTTTTACCCATATCAATCTAGAGCTCATTTTCTTACACTCTATCACATACTCCTACAACTCCTGCTCCAAGAGTAGTGCTACTCCTTCCTTTGTTCTTGTCCTCTCACCAACCCCTGACATTCCAAAGCTACTCTTCCCCTTCACCCTTGAGCTTTGTTTCACTCAGAGCCAAAACATTGAAGTTGCTTTCATCAAACACACTACCTGTCTTTCCTTTTTTCTTATGTTGGTTATATCCACACACATTTAGACACCCCAGTCTGAGCCTTCGAGGAGGATGAGCACTCCCCGCATGACTTGTTCTTCTGTTTCCCTTTCAGGAAGCTAAAATTCAAGGAGGGGAGGGTTTCTAGGCCACCGCTCCCGTCCCCTTTAGTCTCCTTTTATTACACTCTGGAATGTGTAGGAAGTATTCTTTCTCCCCTATCCCCAGGGATATATATATATATATATATATATATATATATATATATATATATATATATATATATATATATATATATATATATATATATATATATATATATATATATATATGTAAATATGTACGATGGCAAGTATCACAATTTGGCGCTTGATCAAGTATATCCATATGGGTCCACCGGAAGAAAGTGAAACACGATAAGTTCCCAAGTGCAGTTTCGTGTAATGCTCACATCATCATGGGAGATATAAGAGAGAATTTTAAGTCAGTTGATATACAACAAATAAACGTAGTTAAGACGCCATCTGGTAAGCAAGTGTTTGTCTATGACAGACATCGAACGTATCAAGCTTATTATGAGGAAAAGAAGGGAAATTGTTTACAAATTCTATCAACATAAAGCTATCCAATTTGTATAGACCTTCACTAATATTAAGGCTATAATTCTTTGTGTATTTGATAACGGAAGATTCAATGACATTTCTCGCAGAATTGAAGTTGCAGTTAGTAACTGAGATGGCACTACAAAATTGATTACAATGAATATACTTTTGAGTGATTTAACAAGGCATTCGATTCTTCTCCTGTTCCTATGCTATATACCAGTCTGCCCAGCATTAAGGTATCACAATTTCTACATGGCACTTTATAGCTGCATCCAAGAGAATTTTCTCTTGAGTTCCTGATTAAGATATTCTTCATAGTATTATTGTTGCTGAAGGATTTAAGCAATATGCGAAGTAAAGTTAGATTATCATTAAAAGGGATAACTAAAAGATTCTTGTTGTCAATGGGAGGTTTGGGTTCAACTCTATATAGTGATTTCTTTGCTAACGTAAGAGATTTATCAATGAATGATCTAGGGTACTTTAACTTACATGTAATAGAATATATCTTCTCAAACGCATCATCAACAAACTCTGGTCTGCCCTAAGGAATATAGACTGAAATGATGATAATTCAACTCTGTCATGTTGACATGAGTAATAATGGATATATGAGCATATATTGGTAGGTTTTCTGTACATGCTAAACTTAAACTTGTTTCCTTATCTATGGATCATGCAATCTAGAAATGGTAACATACCATTATTTCAATCTTCTACAGTAGATTTGATGGAAGGTAATAATTTGTTAAGTAAGGGTAGAAATGCTTGTAGATTCTCATTCGTTGGCCAAACACAAAGAACATCATCCACATACCTAAACCAAATTGCATTAGAAGGTAAAATATCCTTTAGTAATTTTGTTTTAAAGAATTCCATATAAAGATTACTTAGTACCAAATTTTTGAGCATAACGTTCTCCATTGAATTGAAATATACAGTCTTTTATATACAATTTTATCAGTTAACTGAAAACACACTTTGAAACAGATGAATGAATATCATCCAAAACTTCAAATAGATATATAAGACATCATTAACCGGAGCTTTTGTAAACAGTGAGGAAACATCAAAGCTAACAAGTTTGAGATCAAAATTAACATTGATATTGTTAAGTTTGACAAATAAATGTACATTGTTTATGAAATTAGAATTTGATATCTTACCCACTAAAGGGCTTAATAAAGAAACTACCCACTTTGACAGTTCATATATATTGGAGCCTACTGAACTCACTATAGGTCTTGCTGGAAAATTCCTTTTACGGATTTGATAAG
The DNA here is from genome assembly GCF_036320965.1 of Panulirus ornatus. Taxonomy (NCBI): domain Eukaryota; kingdom Metazoa; phylum Arthropoda; class Malacostraca; order Decapoda; family Palinuridae; genus Panulirus; species Panulirus ornatus. The sequence continues at coordinate 45,845,799 of NC_092239.1, read as the reverse complement.
TCCATACATATATAGCAATGAGGTGGAAAAAGATGAAAAACTTTTTATTAGAGAACCAATACCTTTCAACAACAACTTTAGTTCTTTATTCAAATGGGAATCAATGGATCTTAGAGGAATTCTTATTGATTTTAAAATTTTTAGTGTCATCATTTAAAATATTCATTTTAGATGAATAATTACTTTTCACCGCAATCACAACAGTGTTAGCCTCGTCTGCTTTTGTAATATGTATATCATTGTCTTTTTGAAAGGGTTAATAGCTCTTGTAAACCTTTTAGGGCAATTAGGATCGATTGGTTTTGACAAACTGGCATTAAGAATATATGGTGTGGGTGGCAAGTTGTTAGAAGCAGTGAGAAGTTTTTATCGAGGATGTAAGGCATGTGTACGTGTAGGAAGGAAGGAAAGTGATTGGTTCTCAGTGAATGTAGGTTTGCGGCAGGGGTGTGTGATGTCTCCATGGTTGTTTAAATTGTTTATGAATGGGGTTCTTAGGGAGGTGAATGCAAGAGTTTTGGAAAGAGGGGCAAAAATGAAGTCTGTTGTCGATGAGACAGTTTGGGAAGTGAGTCAGTTGCTGTTCGCTGATGATACAGCGCTGCTGGCTGATTCATGTGAGAAACTGCAGAAGCTGGTGAATGAGTTTGGTAAAGTGTGTGAAAGAAGAAAGTTAAGAGTAAATGTGAATAAGATCAAGGTTATTAGGTACAGTAGGGTCAAGTCAATTGGGAGGTAAGTTTGAATGGAGAAAAACTGAAGGAAGTAAAGTGTTTTAGATATCTGGGAGTGGATCTGGCAGCGGATGGAACCATGGAAGCGGAAGTGGATCATAGGGTGGGGGAGGGGGCGAAAATTCTGGGAGCCTTGAAGAATGTGTGGAAGTCGAGAACATTATCTCGGAAAGATAATCTTACCTCCCAGTTGACTTGACCCTCAACCCTACTGTACCTAATAACCTTGCTCTTATTCACATTTACTCTATACTTTCTTCTTTCACACATTTTACCAAAGTCAGTCACCAGCTTCTGCAGTTTCTCACATGAATCAGCCACCAGCGCTGTATCATCAGCGAACAACAACTGACTCACTTCCCAAGCTCTCTCATCCAAAACAGACTTTATACTTGCACCTCTTTCCAAAACTCTTTTTGTTTTTTTTTTAACTTTCTAAAATGGGAAACAGAAGAAGGAGTCACGCTGGGAGTGCTCATCCTCCTCGAAGGCTCAGACTGGGGTGTCTAAATGTGTGTGGATGTAACCAAGATGTGAAAAAAGGAGAGATAGGTAGTATGTTTGAGGAAAGGAACCTGGATGTTTTGGCTCTGAGTGAAACGAAGCTGAAGAGTAAAGGGGAAGAGTGGTTTGGGAATGTCTTGGAAGTAAAGTCAGGGGTTAGTGAGAGGACAAGAGCAAGGGAAGGAGTAGCAGTACTCCTGAAACAGGAGTTGTGGGAGTATGTGATAGAATGTAAGAAAGAAAATTCTCGATTAATATGGATAAAACTGAAAGTTGATGGAGAGAGATGGGTGATTATTGGTGCATATGAACCTGGGCATGAGAAGAAAGATCATGAGAGGCAAGTGTTTTGGGAGCAGCTGAATGAGTGTGTTAGTGGTTTTGATGCACGAGACCGGGTTATAGTGATGGGTGATTTGAATGCAAAGGTGAGTAATATGGTAGTTGAGGGAATAATTGGTATACATGGGGTGTTCAGTGTTGTAAATGGAAGAGCTTGTAGATTTATGTGCTGAAAAAGGTCTGGTAATTGGGAATACCTGGTTTAAAAAGAGAGATATACATAAGTATACGGATGTAAGTAGGAGAGATGGCCAGAGAGTGGTATTGGATTACGTGTTAATTGACAGGCGAGCGAAAGAGAGACTTTTGGATGTTAATGTGCTGAGAGGTGCAACTGGAGGGATGTCTGATCATTATCTTGTGGAGGTGAAGATGAAGATCTGTATGTGTTTTCAGAAAAGAAGAGTGAATGTTGGGGAGAAGAGGGTGGTGAGAGTAAGTGAGCTTAGGAAGGAGACTTGTGTGAGGAAGTACCAGGAGAGACTGAGTACAGAATGGAAAAAGGTGAGAACAATGGAAGTCAGGGGAGTGGGGGAGCAATGGGATGTATTTAGGGAATCAGTGATGGATTGCGCAAAAGATGCTTTTGGAATGAGAAGAGTGGGAGGTGGGTGGATTAGAAAGGGTAGTGAGTGGTGGGATGAAGATGTAAGAGTATTAGTGAAAGAGAAGAGAGAGGCATTTGGACGATTTTTGCAGGGAAAAAATGCAATTGAGTGAGAGATGTATAAAAGAAAGAGACAGGAGGTCAAGAGAAAGGTGCAAGAGGTGAAAAAGAGGGCAAATGAGAGTTGGGGAGAGAGAGTATCATTAAATTTTAGGGAGAATAAAAAGATGTTTTGGAAGGAGGTAAATAAAGTGCGTAAGACAAGGGAGCAAATGTGAACTTCAGTGAAGGGCGCAAATGGGGAGGTGATAACAAGTAGTGGTGATGTGACAAGGAGATGGAGTGAGTATTTTGAAGGTTTGTTGAGTGTGTTTGATGATAGAGTGGCATATATAGGGTGTTTTGGTCGAGGTGGTGTGCAAAGTGAAAGAGTTAGGGAAAATGATTTGGTAAACAGAGAACAGGTAGTAAAAGCTTTGCGGAAGATGAAAGCCGGCAAGGCAGCAGGTTTGGATGGTACTGCAGTGGAATTTATTAAAAAAGGGGTGACTGTATTATTGACTGGTTGGTAAGGTTATTTAATGTATGTATGACTCATGGTGAGGTGCCTGAGGATTGGCGGAATGAGTGCATAGTGCCATTGTACAAAGGCAAAGGGGATAAGAGTGAGTGCTCAAATTACAGAGGTATAAGTTTGTTGAGTATTCCTGGTAAATTATATGGGAGGATATTGATTGAGAGGGTGAAGGCATGTACAGAGCATCAGATTGGGGAAGAGCAGTGTTGTTTCAGAAGTGGTAGAGGATGTGTGGATCAGGTGTTTGCTTTGAAGAATGTATATGAGAAATACTTAGAAAAGCAAATGGATTTGTATGTAGCATTAGTCGATAGAGATGCTCTGTGGATGGTATTAAGAATATATGGTATGGGAGGCAAGTTGTTAGAAGCAGTGAAAAGTTTTTTCGAGGATGTAAGGCATGTGTACGTGTAGGAAGAGAGGAAAGTGATTGGTTCTCAGTGAATGTAGGTTTGCAGCAGGGGTGTGTGATGTCTCCATGGTTGTTTAATTTGTATATGGATGGGGTTGTTAGGGAGGTGAATGCAAGATATATATATATATATATATATATATATATATATATATATATATATATATATATATATATATATATATATATATATATATATATATTATTTTTTTTTATTATTTTTTATTATACTTTGTCGCTGTCTCCCGCGTTTGCGAGGTAGCGCAAGGAAACAGACGAAAGAAATGGCCCAACCCCCCCCCATACACATGTATATATATATACGTCCACACACGCAAATATACATACCTACACAGCTTTCAATGGTTTACCCCAGACGCTTCACATGCCTTGATTCAATCCACTGACAACACGTCAACCCCGGTATACCACATCGCTCCAATTCACTCTATTTCTTGCCCTCCTTTCACCCTCCTGCATGTTCAGGCCCCGATCACACAAAATCTTTTTCACTCCATCTTTCCACCTCCAGTTTGGTCTCCCTCTTCTCCTCGTTCCCTCCACCTCCGACACATATATCCTCTTGGTCAATCTTTCCTCACTCATCCTCTCCATGTGCCCAAACCACTTCAAAACACCCTCTTCTGCTCTCTCAACCACGCTCTTTTTATTTCCACACATCTCTCTTACCCTTACGTTACTCACTCGATCAAACCACCTCACACCACACATTGTCCTCAAACATCTCATTTCCAGCACATCCATCCTCCTGCGCACAACTCTATCCATAGCCCACGCCTAACAACCATACAACATTGTTGGAACCACTATTCCTTCAAACATACCCATTTTTGCTTTCCGAGATAATGTTCTCGACTTCCACACATTCTTGAAGGCCCCCAGAATTTTCGCCCCCTCCCCCACCCTATGATCCACTTCCGCTTCCATGGTTCCATCCGCTGCCAGATCCACTCCCAGATATCTAAAACTCTTCACTTCCTCCAGTTTTTCTCCATTCAAACTCATCTCCCAATTTACTTGACCCTCAACCCTACTGTACCTAATAACCTTGCTCTTATTCACATTTACTCTTAACTTTCTTCTTCCACACAATTTACCAAACTCAGTCACCAGCTTCTGCAGTTTCTCACATGAATCAGCCACCAGCGCTGTATCATCAGCGAACAACAACTGACTCACTTCCCAAGCTCTCTCATCCCCAACAGACTTCATACTTGCCCCTCTTTCCAAAACTGTTGCATTTTCCTCCCTAACAACCCCATCCATAAACAAATTAAACAACCATGGAGACATCACACACCCCTGCCGCAAACCTACATTCGCTGAGAACCAATCACTTTCCTCTGTTCCTACACGTACACATGCCTTACATCCTCGATAAAAACTTTTCACTGCTTCTAACAACTTTCCTCCCACACCATATATTCTTAATACCCTCCACAGAGCATCTCTATCAACTCTATCATATGCCTTCTCCAGATCCATAAATGCTACATACAAATCCATTTGCTTTTCTAAGTATTTCTCACATACATTCTTCAAAGCAAACACCTGATCCACACATCCTCTACCACTTCTGAAACCACACTGCTCTTCCCCAATCTGATGCACTGTACATGCCCTCACCCTCTCAATCAATACCCTCCCATATAATTTACCAGGAATACTCAACAAACTTATACCTCTGTAATTTGAGCACTCACTCTTATCCCCTTTGCCTTTGTACAATGGCACCATGCACGCATTCCGCCAATCCACAGGCACCTCACCATGAGTCATACATACATTAAATAACCTTACCAACCAGTCAACAATACAGTCACCCCCTTTTTTAATAAATTCCACTGCAATACCATCCAAACCTGCTGCCTTGCCGGCTTTCATCTTCCGCAAAGCTTTCACTACCTCTTCTCTGTTTACCAAATCATTTTCCCTAACCCTCTCACTTTGCACACCACCTCGACCAAAACACCCTATATCTGCCACTCTATCATCAAACACATTCAACAAACCTTCAAAATACTCACTCCATCTCCCTCTCACATCACCACTACTTGTTATCACCTCCCCATTTGCGCCCTTCACTGAAGTTCCCATTTGCTCCCTTGTCTTACGCACTTTATTTACCTCCTTCCAGAACATCTTTTTATTCTCCCCAAAATTTAATGATACTCTCTCACCCCAACTCTCATTTGCCCTTTTTTTCACCTCTTGCACCTTTCTCTTGACCTCCTGTCTCTTTCTTTTATACATCTCCCACTCAATTGCATTTTTTCCCTGCAAAAATCGTCCAAATGCCTCTCTCTTCTCTTTCACTAATACTCTTACTTCTTCATCCCACCACTCACTACCCTTTCTAATCAACCCACCTCCCACTCTTCTCATGCCACAAGCATCTTTTGCGCAATCCATCACTGATTCCCTAAATACATCCCATTCCTCCCCCACTCCCCTTGCTTCCATTGTTCTCACCTTTTTCCATTCTGTACTCAGTCTCTCCTGGTACTTCCTCACACAGGTCTCCTTCTCAAGCTCACTTACTCTCACCACCCTCTTCACCCCAACATTCACTCTTCTTTTCTGAAAACCCATACAAATCTTCACCTTAGCCTCCACAAGATAATGATCAGACATCCCTCCAGTTGCACCTCTCAGCACATTAACATCCAAAAGTCTCTCTTTCGCACGCCTGTCAATTAACACGTAATCCAATAACGCTCTCTGGCCATCTCTCCTACTTACAGAAGTATACTTATGTATATCTCGCTTTTTAAACCAGGTATTCCCAATCATCAGTCCTTTTTCAGCACATAAATCTACAAGCTCTTCACCATTTCCATTTACAACACTGAACACCCTATGTATACCAATTATTCCCTCAACTGCCACATTACTCATCTTTGCATTCAAATCACCCATCACTATAACCCGGTCTCGTGCATCAAAACCACTAACACACTCATTCAGCTGCTCCCAAAACACTTGCCTCTCTTGATCTTTCTTCTCATGCCCAGGTGCATATGCACCAATAATCACCCACCTCTCTCCATCAACTTTCAGTTTTACCCATATTAATCGAGAGTTTACTTTCTTACACTCTATCACACTCTCTATCACACACACATATATATATATATATATATATATATATATATATATATATATATATATATATATATATATATATATATATATATATTATTTTTTTTTTATTTTTTATTATACTTTGTCGCTGTCTCCCGCGTTTGCGAGGTAGCGCAAGGAAAGAGACGAAAGAAATGGTCCAACCCCCCCCCCCCCATACACATGTATATACATACGTCCACACACGCAAATATACATACCTACACAGCTTTCCATGGTTTACTCCAGACGCTTCACATGCCTTGCTTCAATCCACTGACAGCACGTCAACCCCGGTATACCACATCGCTCCAATTCACTCTATTCCTTGCCCTCCTTTCACCTTCCTTCATGTTCAGGCCCCGATCACACAAAATCTTTTTCACTCCATCTTTCCACCTCCAATTTGGTCTCCCTCTTCTCCTTGTTCCCTCCACCTCCGACATATATATCCTCTTGGTCAATCTTTCCTCACTCATCCTCTCCATGTGCCCAAACCACTTCAAAACACCCTCTTCTGCTCTCTCAACCACGCTCTTTTTATTTCCACACATCTTTCTTACCCTTACGTTACTCACTCGATCAAACCACCTCACACCACACATTGTCCTCAAACATCTCATTTCCAGCACATCCATCCTCCTGCGCACAACTCTATCCATAGCCCACGCCTCGCAACCATACAACATTGTTGGAACCACTATTCCTTCAAACATGCCCATTTTTTGCTTTCCGAGATAATGTTCTCGACTTCCACACATTCTTCAAGGCTCCCAGGATTTTCGCCCCCTTCCCCACCCTATGATTCACTTCCGCTTCCATGGTTCCATCCGCTGCCAGATCCACTCCCAGATATCTAAAACACTTTACTTCCTCCAATTTTTCTCCATTCAAACTTACCTCCTAGTTGACTTGACCCTCAACCCTACTGTACCTAATAACCTTGCTCTTATTCACATTTACTCTTAACTTTCTTCTTTCACACACTTTATCAAACTCAGTCACCAGCTTCTGCAGTTTCTCACATGAATCAGCCACCAGCGCTGTATCATCAGCGAACAACAACTGACTCACTTCCCAAGTTCTCTCATCCCCAACAGACTTCATACTTGCCCCTCTTTCCAAAACTCTTGCATTCACCTCCCTAACAACCCCATCCATAAACAAATTAAACAACCATGGAGACATCACACACCCCTGCCGCAAACCTACATTCACTGAGAACCAATATATATATATATATATATATATATATATATATATATATATATATATATATATATATATATATATATATATATACAATCATATAGCTTATTGTTTGAATATCGGAAAGTCACCGAAATATTTATTTGCTTGGGAGACTAAAATGCTTGAGTTTGCTCTCAGAGCCAGAGTTAGTCTGAGGAAGAATAATGGTGAGATGATGGTGTGTGTGGAGTGGTCCCGATAGCAAAACTTTACATGTTTAAAAAAAATCAAGAACAAATTCAACTGAAGCTATTGCAGTGAATTCCAGTTCATGTAACGACCAGTAAAAGTTTAACAAGAATGAAGATCTTAGCTGTATAAATGTAAGAATAAATCTTTTAGTGAATGTCGGTGTTGCCTTTCGAATTTTTCCTCTGAAATCATTACGCTCTTTTATAAAACGACCAATATCTATGTGTGGGAATTTTTCGTAGTTTTAGGCGAGAAGATCTGGGGCTCTAAGTGTATTGAAGCTAAATATCTTTGGTTGATATTATCGTGTGGCAATTCTATACTGGGTTTGAATGAGAGGCTCAAGACATATGTAGCGTCTGTCATAGTTAAATGGTGCAGACCAAGAAGACTGTAATGTATGTGGAGCTTTTACGTTGCTTGATGAGCTCCCTGGGAACATCCGTCGGTAACAGACAAAATATCTCAGGTTTTATCACTGGGCGACTTTTTTTTCAGTTTAATTCATTCTTTAAGTTATCTGTAAGAAAGCTATTGAGATGGATATAAACTCTATGTAAACTCACATATATAGTCGTTCCTCATCATCCACTGGATATAAAGTGGACATAGAAATATTTCAATCTGATTACATAGTTCAGCTACGAAGGATGTAGAATATATCACGCCTTAGAAATGCTTTCATCAACCCGTGTAGCAGAGGCACTTGACATTTCTGTGACACCAGACAGACAATGTTTAGAAATACCTGACACTCCCTGACGTACGCCTGAAAACCTATTTCTCTCATTTCCACAGAGAGAACAGCATGAAAAAACAACGTGGTCATTGCCCAACCTGTGTGGAGGACCGCATAAGGTTCGTGTGGATGTGGATGGAAGGCAAGTCTGTGAGGGACATTTCACTAACAACGGACGTCAGCATAACCACTGTGTACAGATGGATCCGGCGCTGGAAGAGGGAGGGAAGCGTCAGCACAAGATATCGTCTGAGCAGACGTCGGGAGGTCCGGAGATCTGACTACACCAACATTGGTCACACCTTAGGATGTGCACCTCACACATGGCCTGCTGACGGCCCTCACATGATCTGCCCTCCGCCCACCATCACTTACCATCCTTCCGCAGAAAATGGCGCATATTATCCCAGAACCAAATATCTCAATCTATCTGATGGGAAATAGAATATTCGAGCAAACTGGAGCAATTTGAGTATGAACTTTCAAAAACAATACTTGGGATGTTCAATGCCAACAAATTCAGTACTACCAGTGTGAGAAAACTATATCCATGAATAATACAGAACACTAGCTGTACCTGAATGAAATACGAAACAACAAGAAGCTGGAAAATTGTAGTAATTTCGATATATGATATAGTTTAACAAGCTTAACTGTCAATAAAGCTCGGCATAATACAACTCGGCCCCGAGAAAAGCTTCATCACTCTACACTAAGACTAAGGAAGTTGTGCATGAATCTTTAAATTATAAATAGATTTCAATGAAATAAACAAATAAACAGCAAGCAATAGGTAGTTTCATTTGAAGTAAAAACAGTAATAATTTCTTTTATGTAGCAAACGACATGGCACGGACGAAACATACCTTGAATATGGTTAGAAACTGCTGTAAGAAAATAAAGTAATAACATAGGGTTATATGAATGTAATTTTAGAAAAGTTAGGCCGTCTCCAAAGAAAGGAAAATATTAGCATCTAAGACAGAAAATAAAAACAGACGAACTTAGTCCACAACTGCTTCAGAGGCACAATACATTATGATACAAGAGGCTATACCTTTCATACGTTAAGACACAACCACTTCCAGCTTGTGAAGTACTTGGGAAATCATACAAAAAGAAAATACAGATGACTAAACATTCATTTAGAATAGATGGGTAAGTGTTATATATATATATATATATATATATATATATATATATATATCCCAGGGGATAGGGGAGAAAGAATACTTCCCACGTATTCCCTTCGTGTTGTAGAAGGCGATAAAAGGGAAGGGTGCGGGGGACTGGAAATCCTCCCCTCTTGTTTTTTTGTTTTTTTTCTTCCAAAGAAGGAACAGAGAAGAGTGCCAGATGAGGATATTCCCTCAAAGGCCCAGTCATCTGTTCTTAACGCTACCTCGCTAACGCGGAAAATGGCGAATAGTATGAAAAAAGCAGTGAAAAGTTTTTATCGAGGATGTAAGGCATGTGTACGTGTAGGAAGAGAGGAAAGTGATTGGTTCTCAGTGAATGTAGGTTTGCGGCAGGGGTGTGTGATGTCTCCATAGTTGTTTAATTTGTTTATAGATGGGGTTGTTAGGGAGGTGAATGCAAGAGTTTTGGAAAGAGGGGCAAGTATGAAGCCTGTTGGGGATGAGAGAGCTTGGGAAGTGAGTCAGTTGTTGTTCGCTGATGATACAGCGCTGGTGGCTGATTCATGTGAGAAACTGCAGAAGCTGGTGACTGAGTTTGGTAAAGTGTGTGGAAGAAGAAAGTTAAGAGTAAATGTGAATAAGAGCAAGGTTATTAGGTACAGTAGGGTTGAGGGTCAAGTCAATTGGGAGGTGAGTTTGAATGGAGAAAAACTGGAGGAAGTGAAGTGTTTTAGATATCTGGGAGTGGATCTGGCAGCGGATGGAACCATGGAAACGGATGTGGATCATAGGGTGGGGGAGGGGGCGAAAATTCTGGGAGCCTTGAAGAATGTGTGGAAGTCGAGAACATTATCTCGGAAAGCAAAAATGGGTATGTTTGAAGGAATAGTGGTTCCAACAATGTTGTATGGTTGCGAGGCGTGGGCTATGGATAGAGTTGTGCGCAGGAGGATGGATGTGCTGGAAATGAGATGTTTGAGGACAATGTGTGGTGTGAGGTGGTTTGATCGAATAAGTAACGTAAGGGTGAGAGAGATGTGTGGAAATAAAAAGGGCGTGGTTGAGAGAGCAGAAGAGGGTGTTTTGAAATGGTTTGGGCACATGGAGAGAATGAGTGAGGAAAGATTGACCAAGAGGATATATGTGTCGGAGGTGGAGGGAACGAGGAGAAGAGAGAGACCAAATTGGAGGTGGAAAGATGGAGTGAAAAAGATTTTGTGTGATCGGGGCCTGAACATGCAGGAGGGTGAAAGGAGGGCAAGGAATAGAGTGAATTGGAGCGATGTGGTATACCGGGGTTGACGTGCTGTCAGTGGATTGAATCAAGGCATGTGAAGCGTCTGGGGTAAACCATGGAAAGCTGTGTAGGTATGTACATTTGCGTGTGTGGACGTATGTATATACATGTGTATGGGGGGTGGGTTGGGCCATTTCTTTCGTCTGTTTCCTTGCGCTACCTCGCAAACGCGGGAGACAGCGACAAAGTATAATAAATAAAATATAAATATATATAGTGAGTACAGAATGGAAAAAGATGAGAACAATGGAAGTAAGGGGAGTGGGGGAGGAATGGGATGTATTTAGGGAATCAGTGATGGATTGCGCAAAAGATGCTTGTGGCATGAGAACAGTGGGATATGGGTTGATTAGAAAGGGTAGTGAGTGGTGGGATGAAGAAGTAAGATTATTAGTGAAAGAGAAGAGGGAGGCATTTGGACGATTTTTGCAGGGAAAAAATGCAATTGAGTGCGAGATGTATAAAAGAAAGAGACAGGAGGTCAAGAGAAAGGTGCAAGAGGTGAAAAAGAAGGCAAATGAGAGTTGGGGTGAGAGAGTATCATTAAATTTTAGGGAGAATAAAAAGATGTTCTGGAAGGAGGTAAATAAAGTGCGTAAGACAAGGGAGCAAATAGGAACTTCATTGAAGGGCGCAAATGGGGAGGTGATAACAAGTAGTGGTGATGTGAGAAGGAGATGGAGTGAGTATTTTGAAGGTTTGTTGAATGTGTTTGATGATAGAGTGGCAGATATAGGGTGTTTTGGTCGAGGTGGTGTGCAAAGAGAGAGGGTTAGGGAAAATGATTTGATAAACAGAGAAGAGGTAGTAAAAGCTTTGCGGAAGATGAAAGCCGGCAAGGCAGCAGGTTTGGATGGTATTGCAGTGGAATTTATTAAAAAAGGTAGTGACTGTATTATTGACCGGTTGGTAAGGTTATTTAATGTATGTATGACTCATGGTGAGGTGCCTGAGGATTGGCGGAATGCGTGCATAGTGCCATTGTACAAAGGCAAAGGGGATAAGAGTGAGTGCTCAAATTACAGAGGTATAAGTTTGTTGAGTATTCCTGGTAAAATATATGGGAGGGTATTAATTGAGAGGGTGAAGGCATGTACAGAGCATCAGATTGGGGAAGAGCAGTGTGGTTTCAGAAGTGGTAGAGGATGTGTGGATCAGGTGTTTGCTTTAAAGAATGTATGTGAGAAATACTTAGAAAAGCAAATGTATTTGTATGTAGCATTTATTGATCTGGAGAAGGCATATGATAGAGTTGATAGAGATGCTCTGTGGAAGGTATTAAGAATATATGGTGTGGGAAGAAAGTTGTTAGAAGCAGTGAAAAGTTTTTATCGAGGATGTAAGGCATATGTACGTGTAGGAAGAGAGGAAAGTGATTGGTTCTCAGTGAATGTAGGTTTGCTGCAGGGGTGTGTGATGTCTCCATGGTTGTTTTAATTTGTTTATGGATGGTGTTGTTAGGGAGGTGAATGCAAGAGTTTTGGAAAGAGGGGCAAGTATAAAGTCTGTTGGGGATAAGAGAGCTTGGGAAGTGAGCCAGTTGTTGTTCGCTGATGATACTGCGCTGGTGGCTGATTCATGTGAGAAACTGCAGAAGCTGGTGACTGAGTTTGGTAAAGTGTGTGAAAGAAGAAAGTTAAGAGTAAATATCAATAAGAGCAAGGTAATTAGGTACAGTAGGGTTGAGGGTCAAGTCAATTGGGAGGTAAGTTGGAATGGAGAAAAACTGAACTAAGTAAAGTGTTTTAGATATCTGGAAGTGGATCTGGCATCGGATGGAACCATGGAAGCAGAAGTGAATCATAGGGTTGTGGAGGGGGCGAAAATTCTGGGAGCCTTGAAGAATGTTTGGAAGTCGAGAACATTATCTTGGAAAGCAAAAATGGGTATGTTTGAAAGAATAGTGGTTCCAACCATGTTGTCTGGTTGCGAGGCGTGGGCTATGGGTAGAGTTGTGCGCAGGAGTGTGGATGTGCTGGAAATGAGATGTTTGAGGACAATATGTGGTGTGAGGTGGTTTGTTCGAGTAAGTAATGTAAGAGTAAGAGAGATGTGTGGAAATAAAAAGAGTGTGGTTGAGAGAGCAGAAGAGGGTGTTTTGAAATGGTTTGGTCACATGGAGAGAATGAGTGAGAAAAGATTGACCAAGAGGATATATGTGTCAGAGGTGGAGAGAACGAGGAGAAGTGGGAGACCAGATTATAGGTGGAAAGATGGACTGAAAAAGATTTTGAATGATCGGGGCCTGAACATGCAGGAGGATGAAAGGCGTTCAAGGAATAGAGCAAATTGGAACGATGTTTTATACTGGGGTCGACATGCTGTCAATGGATTGAACCAGAGCATGTAAAGCGTTTGGGTAAACCATGGAAAGTGTGTGGGACCTGGATGTGGAAAGGTAGCGGTGTTTTCGGTGTATTATTGTATTATAGTAAGGATCTTTCTGTTAGACTTAAGTAACATAGATATAGTTTAAGAACGGGACAGAAATCAAATGCCTTGTTTCATCTCGTTGAAAACTATTATCATTGTACTTACTGTAGTAATACCATCTCAGTTATCAACTCTAACTCTATTACCACGAGAAATATCATTGAATCCTCTATTATCAAATACACAAAGAACTGTAATCATAATATCAGTGATGGGCTATACAACTTAGATAACTTTATTGTTGATAAAATTGTTACGATGATAAGTTTATGAACGCTCATTGTCTGTCTTGGACAATCGCATGTTTACCAAATGGCGTCCTAGCTTCGTCTCTTCGATGTACATCAACTGACTTATTTTACGAAAATGCACTAGGGAACTTATCGTGTTTCATTTTCCCCGTGTATTCAAAGGAATATATATATATATATATATATATATATATATATATATATATATATATATATATATATATATATATATATATATATATATATATATATATATATATATGTATACATATAAATTGTCAAAATGGTTAGTTTCCTTATTAAACCCTTTAGTGGGCAAGTTATCAAAATATAATATCATGAACAATGTAGATTTAGTCAAGAAGCTAAACAATATCATTATTAATTTTGGTTTCAAACTAGTTAGCTTTGATGTTTCCTAACTTTTCACTAAAGTTGAGTTGATGACCTTTTAGAATATTTTAGAATGCATATATATATATATATATATATATATATATATATATATATATATATATATATATATATATATATATATATATATATATATATATATATATATATATATATATATATATACATGCATATATATATATATATATATATATATATAAATATATATATATATATATATATATATATATATATATATATATATATATATATATATTTTTTTTTTTTTTTTTTTTTTTTTTTGCTTTGTCGCTGTCTCCCGCGTTTGCGAGGTAGCGCAAGGAAACAGACGAAAGAAATGGCCCAACCCACCCCCATACACATGTATATACATACGTCCACACACGCAAATATACATACCTTCAGAGCTTTCCATGGTTCACCCTAGACGCCCCGATTCAATCCACCGACAGCACGTCAACCCCGGTATACCACATCGCTCCAATTCACTCTATTCCTTGCCCTCCTTTCACCCTCCTGCATGTTCAGGCCCCGATCACACAAAATCTTTTTCACTCCATCTTTCCACCTCCAATTTGGTCTCCCTCTTCTCCTCGTTCCCTCCACCTCCGACACATATATCCTCTTGGTCAATCTTTCCTCACTCATTCTCTCCATGTGCCCAAACCATTTCAAAACACCCTCTTCTGCTCTCTCAACCACGCTCTTTTTATTTCCACACATCTCTCTTACCCTTACGTTACTTACTCGATCAAAACACCTCACACCACACATTGTCCTCAAACATCTCATTTCCAGCACATACATCCTCCTGCGCACAACTCTATCCATAGCCCACGCCTCGCAACCATACAACATTGTTGGAACCACTATTCCTTCAAACATACCCATTTTTGCTTTCCGAGATAATGTTCTCGACTCCCACACATTCTTCAAGGCTCCCAGAGTTTTCGCCCCCTCCCCCACCCTATGATCCACTTCCGCTTCCATGGTTCCATCCGCTGCCAGATCCACTCCCAGATATCTAAAACACTTAACTTCCTCCAGTTTTCTCCATTCAAACTCACCTCCCAATTGACTTGACCCTCAACCCTACTGTACCTAATAACCTTGCTCTTATTCACATTTACTCTTAACTTTCTTCTTTCACACACTTTACCAAACTCAGTCACCAGCTTCTGCAGTTTCTCACATGAATCAGCCACCAGCGCTGCATCATCAGCGAACAACAACTGACTCACTTCCCAAGCTCTCTCATCCCCAACAGACTTCATACTTGCCCCTCTTTCCAAACTCTTGCATTCACCTCCCTAACAACCCCATCCATAAACAAACTTAAACAACCATGGAGACATCACACACCCCTGCCGCAAACCTACAGTCACTGAGAACCAATCACTTTCCTCTCTTCCTACACGTACACATGCCTTCCATCCTCGATAAAAACTTTTCACTGCTTCTAACAACTTGCCTCCCACACCATATATTCTTAATAACTTCCACAGAGCATCTCTATCAACTCTATCATATGCCTTCTCCAGATCCATAAATGCTATATACAAGTCCATTTGCTTTTCTAAGTATTTCTCACATACATTCTTCAAAGCAAACACCTGATCCACACATCCTCTACCACTTCTGAAACCACACTGCTCTTCCCCAATCTGATGCTCTGTACATGCCCTCACCCTCCCAATCAATACCCTCCCATATAATTTACCAGGAATACTCAACAAACCTATACCTCTGTAATTTGAGCACTCACTCTTATCCCCTTTGCCTTTGTACAATGGCACTATGCACGCATTCCTACCAATCCTCAGGCACCTCACCATGAGTCATACATACATTAAATAACCTTACCAACCAGTCAACAATACAGTCACCCGTCTTTTAATAAATTCCACTGCAATACCATCCAAACCCGCTGCCTTGCCGGCTTTCATCTTCCGCAAAGCTTTTACTACCTCTTCTCTGTTTACCAAATCATTTTCCCTAACCCTCTCACTTTGCACACCACCTCGACCAAAACACCCTATATCTGCCACTCTATCATCAAACACATTCAACATATATATGTATATATATATATATATATATATATATATATATATATATATATATATATATATATATATATATATATATATATATATATATATATATATATATATATATATATATATATATATATATATATATATATATATATATATATATATATATATATATATATATATATATGTATGTATGTATCCCTGGGATAGGGGATTAAGAATACTTCCCACGTATTCCCTGCGTGTCGTAAAAGGCGACTGGAAGGGGAGGGAGCGGGGGGCTGGAAATCCTCCCCTCTCAGTTTTTTTTATTCTTAATGTTCCAACAGAAGGAACAGAGGGGGCCAAATGAGGATATTCCAAAAAAGGCCCAGTCCTCTGTTCTTGGCGCTACCTCGCTAACGCGGGAAATGGCGAATAGTTTAAAAGAAAGAAGAGAATATATATATATATATATATATATATATATATATATATATATATATATATATATATATATATATATATATATATATATATATGGCGAATACTGTGAAAAAAAGAAATATATATACATATATATATATATATATATATATATATATATATATATATATATATATATATATATATATATATATATAGTTTTGGAAAGAGGGGAAAGTATGAAGTCTGTTGGGGATGAGAGAGCTTGGGAAGTGAGTCAGTTGTTGTTCGCTGATGATACAGCGCTGGTGTCTGATTCATGTGAGAAACTGCAGAAGCTGGTGACTGAGTTTGGTAAAGTGTGTGAAAGAAGAAAGTTAAGAGTAAATGTGAATAAGAGTTAGGTTATTAGGTACAGTAGGGTTGAGAGTCAGTTCAATTGGGAGGTGAGTTTGAATGGAGAAAAACTGGAGGAAGTGAAGTGTTTTAGATATCTGGGAGTGGATCTGGCAGCGGATGGAACCATGGAAGCGGAAGTGGATCATAGGGTGGGGGAGAGGGCGAAAATTCTGGGAGCCTTGAAGAATGTGTGGAAGTCGAGAACATTATCTCGGAAAGCAAAAATGGGTATGTTTGAAGGAATAGTGGTTCCAACAATGTTGTATGGTTCCGAGGCGTGGACTATGGATAGAGTTGTGCGCAGGAGGATGGATGTGCTGGAAATGAGATGTTTGAGGACAATGTGTGGTGTGAGGTGGTTTGATCGAGTAAGTAACGTAAGGGTAAGAGAGATGTGTGGAAATAAAAAGAGCGTGGTTGAGAGAGCAGAAGAGGGTGTTTTGAAATGGTTTGGTCACATGGGGAGAATGAGTGAGGAAAGATTGACCAAGAGGATATATGTGTCGGAGGTGGAGGGAACGAGGAGAAGAGGGAGACCAAATTGGAGGTGGAAAGATGGAGGGAAAAGATTTTGTGTGATCGGGGCCTGAACATGCAGGAGGGTGAAAGGAGGGCAAAGAATAGAGTGAATTGGAGCGATATGGTATACCGGGGTTGACGTGCTGTCAGTGGATTGAATCAAGGCATGTGTATGGGGGGGGGGGTTGGGCCATTTCTTTCGTCTGTTTCCTTGCGCTACCTCGCAAACGCGGGAGACAGCGGCAAAAAAAAAAATATATTATATATATATATATATATATATATATATATATATATATATATATATATATATATATATGCAATTTATAAAAGAAAGAGACAGGAGGTCAAGAGAAAGGTGCAAGAGGTGAAAAAGAGGGCAAATGAGAGTTGGGGTGACAGAGTATCATTAAATTTTAGGGAGAATAAAAAGATGTTCTGGAAGGAGGTAAATAAAGTGCGTAAGACAAGGGAGCAAATGGGAACTACAGTGAAGGGCGCAAATGGGGAGGTGATAACAAGTAGTGGTGATGTGAGAGGGAGATGGAGTGAGTATTTTGAAGGTTTGTTGAATGTGTTTGATGATAGAGTGGCAGATATAGGGTGTTTTGGTCGAGGTGGTGTGCAAAGTGAGAGGGTTACGGAAAATGATTTGGTAAACAGAGAAGAGGTAGTAAAAGCTTTGCGGAAGATGAAAGTCGGCAAGGCAGCAGGTTTGGATGGTATTGCAGTGGAATTTATTAAACAAGGGGGGTGACTGTATTATTGACTGGTTGGTAAGGTTATTTAATGTATGTATGACTAATGGTGAGGTGCCTGAGGATTGGCGGAATGCGTGCATAGTGCCATTGTACAAAGGCAAAGTGGATAAGAGTGAGTGCTCAAATTGATGGAAGGTACTAAATTGTTAACTAAGAGGAGAAATATTTGTGGATTCATATTTGTTTCCCAAACACAAAGAACATGACCTACATACGTAAACCAAATTGCATAAGAATGTAAGATATCCTTTAGTAATTTTGTTTCAAAAACTTCCACATAAAGATTACTTAGTATAGGTGAAAGAGGCTTATCCAATGCCATATCAAATTTTTGAGAGTAAAAATCTCCACTGAACTGATATACACAGTCTTTGTTAAACAAATTTTATCAGTTCAATTAAAACAGACTTTGAAACAGGTAAATGAATATCATCCAAGACATTAAAAAATATTATAAAAGGTCATCAACTGGAAATTTAGTGAAAAGTGAGGAAACATCAGAGCTAACTAGTTTGAAATGAATATTAACATTGATATTGCTTAGCTTGTTGACTAAATCTACAGTGTTCATGATATTAGAATTTGATACCTTACCCACTAGAGGGCTTAATAAAGAAACTAACCATTTTGACAATCTACATGTGGTGGAGCCTACTGGAAGATTCTGTTTGTGTTTTGATAAGTCCATACACATATAGGAATGAATGGGACAAAGATGACAAACTTTCCATAAGAGAACTATTGCCTTTCAACAACAACTTCATTTCTTTATTGAAATGAGAGTTAAGTGCTTCTTTGGGATTTTTATTAAGTTTAGAATATGTTGTATCATCATTTAGAAGATCATTCATTTTAGATAAATGGTTGCTTTTGTCTAAAATCACAACAGTGTTAGTTTTATCTGCTTTAGTAATATGTATATCCTTGTCTTTTTTAATGGGTTATAGGTCTTATAAATCTTTTACAACAATTAGGTTCCACTAGGTTTTGTTAAACTGGCATACTCTAAACCTTTAAAGATATTTATTTCATCATTACTTAAATTACTGTATTTCTGTAAATTACTGGAAAACTTTGTGACATGAACATAGCTGGCTTCTCTGTTAGACCACACAAAACTTAAACCATATCCTAATGCACACAAGGAATCATTATCTAGCTGTTTATTACACAGGTTTACCACAAAAGATGGGTTTCTGTTCTTGGTCTAGCCGCTGTTTTTATTAAGATGGTCCAACTAACAATTAAGTGACATTTGTAACCTATTGCGTTCTTTCCTTAATCTTTCATAGCAATAGTCTAACATCCGGTTCTTCCAGTGTGTTGGTACTGCCATTTGAAAGGCACTTTTCTTCCCTCTCTTGGAATGCGAAAACCCTCATCCATTTCAAGTTTCTCTCAATCAATGTTTTTCTTTAAAATAATATTTTGGAATTGGTCAAATGGTCCACCAGACAGCTGCAACAATCGTTGAGGTAGGACAGATCTTGGCATCACTTGTTTATGAAGGAATTTTCTAAGAAATCCAAATCGTAACTTCAGTTTCTGGTCCTTGATTAGCAATTTGGAGAAAGCAGTAACGAAAGGAGAAAGTCCAGGACAGCTTGTAGAAAATTAATAGAAGAGCCGTGTGGTATCCATGTTGGAAAGGATCACAATGTTGTGCGTGATCAAGATATTCCTATGAGGCTACGAGGAAAATGAAGCACGGTAAATTCCCAAGGGCACTTTCGTGTGATAATCACATCATCAAGGGAGACACAAGAGAGAATATGTCAGTTGGTATACATCGAGGAGACGAAGCTAGGACGCCAGTAGGTAAACATGTGATTGTCCAAAACATACAACGAGCGTTCATAAACTTATCATTTTACAAATTTCATCAACAATAAAGTTATCTAATTAGTATACCCTATCACTAATATTAAGATTATAATGTGTTGTGTGTTTGATAATGAAAGATTCAATGATATTTCTTTTAGTTATAGAGTTGGAGTTAATAACTAACATGACATTACTCCAGTCAATACAGTGGTCGTGGACTTTAACGTGATTATACAAGATTCTTGTCTCGTTCGTATACTATATTCATGTTGTTTAAGTGTAACAGAAAGATCCTTACAAGTCTGACCAACACAAAATTTATCACATTTTCCACAAGGTACTTTAAGATTCATCAAATAGAATTTTCTTGTAAATTCCTCATTAAGATATTCTTTATAGTATTATTGTTGTTAAAGGCAATATTTACATTAAAGGATTTTAGTAATAATGGAAGTAAAACGATAATATTATTAAAAGGGAGAACTAAAAGATTCTTGGTGTCAATGGGAGGTACGGGCTTAACTCTATAAAATGATTTCTTTGCTAACCTAAGGGATTTATCAATGAAAGATCTAGGGTACTTTAACTTAGATGAAATAGATTATATCTTCTCAAACTCATCATCAATCAACTCTGGACAGCAAATGCTTAATGCAGTAAGGAACATAGATTGAAATGATGATAATTTAACTCTGTCATGTTGAGATGAGTAATAATGTCTTTAAGAGCATACATTGGTGGGTTCTCTGTATATGCTAAACTTAAACTTGTTTCCTTGCCTATGGGTCGTGCAATTTAAAAATGGTTACGTACCATTATTATCATAGTCTACAGTGAATTTGATGGAAGGTACTAAATTGTTAAGTAAGGGGAGAAATATTTGTAAATTCATATTTGTTGGCCAAACACAAGGAACATGACCTACATACGTAAACCAAATTGCATAAGAAGGTAAGATATCCTTTAGTAATTTTGTTTCAAACATTTCCATATAAGGATTACTTAGTACAGGTGAAAGAGACTTATCCAATGCCATATCAATTTTTTGAGAGTAATAGTCTCCCCTGAATTGATGTACACAGTCTTTTATACACAAATTTACAATTCAGTGAAAACAGACTTTGAAACAGGTAAATGGATATCCTGCAAGACATGAAATAAAAGTTATAAAAGGTCATCAACTGGAACTTTAGTGAAAAGTGAGGAAACATCAAAGCTAACTAGTTTGAAATGAATATTAACATTGATATTGTTTAGCTTGTTGACTAAATCTACATTGTTCATGATCTTAGAATTTGATACCTTAACCACTAAAGGCTTAATAAAGAAACTAGCCATTTTGACAATCTATATGTGATTGAGCCTACTGAACTCACTATAGGTCTTGTTGGAAGATTCTGTTTGTGTTTTGATAAGTCCATACACATATAGCAATGAATGGGACAAAGATGACAAACTTTCCATAAGAGAACTATTGCCTTTCAACAACAACTTCATTTCTTTATTGAAATGAGAATTAAGTGCTTCTTTGGGATTTTTATTAAGTCTAGAATATGTATTGTCATCATTTAGAAGATCATTCCTTTTAATAAATGGTTAATTTTGTCAAAATCACAACCATGTTAGCCTTATCTGCTTTAGTAATATGTATATCCTTGTCGATTTTAAATAGGTTATAGCACTTATAAATCTTTTAGAATACTTAGGTTCCAATAGTTTTGTTAAATTGGCATACACTAAACCCTTACAGATATCTATTTCATCATTACTTAAATTACTGTATTTCCCTAAATTACTAAAAAATTTGTGACATCAACAAAGCTGGCTTCTCTGTTAGACCACACAAAACTTAAACCATATCCTAATGCACACAAGGAATCATTATCTAGTTGTCTGTTAGAAAGGTTTACCACTAAAGATGGGTTTGTGTTCTTGGTTTAGTCGCTGTTTTTAATAAGATGGTCCAAATAACAATTAAGTGACATTTGTAGCCTATTCTGCTATTTCTTTAATCTTTCATAGCAATAGTCTAACATCCGGATCTTCCAGAGTGTCGGTACTGCCATTTGAAAGTCACGTTTCTTCTCTCTCTTCATATGCGAAAAGCCTCCTCCATTTCAAGTTTCTTTGATTCAATGTTTTTCTTTAAAATAATATTTTAGAATTGGTCAAATGGTCCACCAGACACCTGCAACAATCGTTGAGATAGGACAGATCTGGCATCACTTGTTTATCAAGGAATTTTCTAAGAAATCCAAATCGTAACTTCTGTTGGTGGTCCTTGACTAGCGATTTAGAGAAACCATTAACGAGAGGAGAAAGTCCAGGACAGCTTGTAGAAAAGTAATACGAGAGCCGTGTGAATCCATGTTGGAAAGGATCATAATTTTGCGCGTTATCAAGATATTCCAATGAGTCTACGAGGAAAATGAAACACGATAAGATCCCAAGTGCACTTTCGTGTGAAAATCACATCATCAAGGGAGACACAAGCGAGAAATATAAATCAGTTGGTATACATCAAAGAGACGAAGCTAGGACGCCATTTCTTAAACATATGATTGTCCAAAACATACAACGAGCGTTCATAAACTTATGATTTATAAATCTCATCAACATTAAAGTTATCTAATTAGTAGAGACCATCACTTATAATAAGATTTTAATTCTTTTTGTATTTGATAATTGAAGATTCAATGATGTTTCTTTTAGTAATAGAGTTAGAGTTAATAACTGATACGACATTACTCCAATCAATACAGTGATCATAATTTTAACGTGATGAAACAAGGCATTTGATACTTTTCTCTTTCTTATACTAAATTTATGTTGCTTAAGTCTAACAGAAAGATCCTTACTAGTGTGACCAACACAAAATTTATCACATTTTCCACAAGGCATTTTAAGATACATCCAACAGAATTTTCTGGTGAATTCCTCAACAAGATATTCTTTATAGTATTACTGTTGTTAAAGGCAATACTTACATTAAAGGATTTAAGCAACCTGGGAAGTAAAGTGATAATATTATTAAAAGGGAGAACTAGAAGATTCTTGGTGTCAATGGGAGGTATGGGCTTAACTCTATAAAATGATTTCTTTGCTAACCTAAGAGATTTATCAAGGAAAGACCTAGTGTACTTTAACTTAGATCAAATAGATTATATCTTCTCAAACTCATCATAAATAAACTTTGGACTGCAAATACCTAATACACTATGGAACATAGATTGAAATGATGATAATTTAACTCTGTCATGTTGAGATGAGTAATAATGGATATATGATAATACATTGGTGGGTTTTCTGTACATGCTAAACTTAAGCATGTTTCCTTGCCTATGGGTTCTGCAATTTAAAAGTGGTAACCTACCAGTATTATCATAAACTACAGTGAATTTGATGGAAGATACTAAATTGTTAAGTAAGGGGAGAAATGTTTGGAAATTCATATTTGTTTGCCAAACACAAAGAAAATCACCTACATACCTAAACCAAATTCATTATTATGTAAGATATCCTTTAGTAATTCTGTTTCAAAAAATTCACTTAAACATTACTTAGTACTATTGAAAAAGGTTATCCAATGCCATATCAAATTTTTGAGAATAATACACTCCATTGAATTGAAATACACTGTCTTTTATAAACAATTTTATCAGTTCAGTGAAATCAGACTTTGTAACAGGTAAATGAATTTCATCCAAGACATCAAATAATATTATAAAAGGTCATCAACTGGAACTTTAGTGAAAAGTGAGGAAACATCAAAGCTAACTAGTTTGAAATGAATATTAACATTTATATTGTTTAGTTTGTTGACTAAATCTACATTGTTCATGATCTTAGAATTTGATACCTTACCCACTAAAGGGTTTAATAAAGAAACTAACCATTTTGACAATCAATATGTGATAGAGCATACTGAACTCACTATAGGTCTTGCTGGAAGATTCTGTTTGTGTTTTGAGAAGTCTATACATATATAGCAATGAATGGGACAAGGATGACAAACTTTCGGTAAGAGAATTATTGTCTTTCAACAACAACTTCATTTCTTTATTGAAATGAGAATTAACTCTTTCTATGGGATTTTTACTAAGTTTAGAATATGTTGTGGCATCATTTAAAAGATCAATCATTTTAGATAAATAGTTACTTTTGTCTTAAATCACAACAGTTTTAGCCTTATCTGCTTTAGTAATATGTATATCCTTGTGTTTTTTAAGGTGTTAATAGCTCTTATAAATCTTTTAGAGCAATTAGGTTCCACTACTTTTGTTAAACTGGCATACACTAAACCCTTACAGATATCTATTTCATCATTACTTAAATTACTGTATTTCTCTAAATTGCTAAAAAGACTTTGTGACATCAACACAGCTGGCTTCCCTGTTAGACCACACAAAACTTAAACCATATCCTAATGCACACAAGGAATCCTTATCTAGTTGTTTATTAGGCAGGTTTACCAGAAAAGATGGGTTTGTGTACTTGGTCTAGTCGCTGTTTTTGATAAGATGGTCCAACTAACAATTAAGTGACATTTTTAGCCTATTCCGTTATTTCCTTAATCTTTCATAGCAATAGTCTAACATCCGGTTCTTCCAGTGTGTTGGTACTGCCATTTGAAAGTCACGTTTCTTCTCTCTCTTGAAATGCGAAAATCCTCCTCCATTTCAAGTTTCTTTGATTCAATGTTTTTCTTTAAAATAATATTTTGGAATTGGTCAAATGGTCCACCAGACAGCTGCAACAATCGTTGAGGTAGGACAGATATTGGCATCCCTAGTTCATCAAGGCATTTTCTAAGAAATCCAAATCGTAACTTCAGTTGGTGGTCCTTGATTAGCGATTTGGAGAAAGCAGTAACGAAAGGAGAAAGTCCAGGACAACTTATAGAAAAGTAATAGAAGAGCTGTGTGGAATACATGTTGGAAAGGATCACAATTTTGCGCGTGATCAAGATATTCCTATGAGTCCACGGGGAAAATGAAACACGATAAGTTCCCAAGTGCTCTTTCGTGTGATAATCACATCATCAAGGGAGACACAAGAGAGAAATATAAGTCAGTTGGTATACATCGAAGAGACGAAGCTAGGACGCCATTTTGTAAACATGTGATTGTCCAAAATATTCAACGAGCGTTCATAAACTTATCATTTAAAAAATACCATCAACAATAAAGTTATCTAATTAGATAGGCCATCACTAATATTAAGATTATAATTCTTTTTGTATTTGATAAGTGAAGGTTCAATGATGTTTCTTTTAGTAATAGAGTTAGAGTTAATAACTGACATAACATTACTCCAGTCCATACAGTGATCATAGTTTTTAACGTGGTTAAACAAGGCTTTTGATTCTTTTCTCGTTCTTATACTATATTTATGTTGCTTAAGTCTAACAGAAAGATCCTTACCAGTGTGACCAACACAAAATTTATCACATTTTCAACAAGGCATTTTAAGATACATCCAACAGAATTTTCTGGTGAATTCCTCAACAAGATATTCTTTATAGTATTATTGTTAAAGGCAATACTTACATTAAAGGATTTAAGCAACCTGGGAAGTAAAGTGATAATATTATTAAAAGGGAGAACTAGAAGATTCTTGGTGTCAATGGGAGGTATGGGCTCAACTCTATAAAATGATTTCTTTTGCTAACCTAAGGGATTTATCAATGAAAGACCTAGGGTACTTTAACTTAGATCAGATAGATGATATCTTCTCAAACTCATCATCAACAAACTCTGGACTGCAAATACGTAATGCACTAAGGAACATAGATTGAAATGTTAATAATTCAACTCAGTCATGTTAAGATGAGTAATAATGGCTATATGAGCATATATTGGCGGTTTCTCTGTATATGCTAAACTTAAGCATGTTTCCTTGCCTATGGGTCATGCAATTTAAAAATGGTAACGCACCATCATTATCATCAACTACATTGAATTTGATGGAAGGTACTAAATTGTTAAGTAAGGTAGAAATATTTGTAAATTCATATTTGTTTGCCAAACACAAAGAAAATCACCTACATACCTAAACCAAATTGCATTATAATGTAAGATATCCTTTAGTAATTTTGTTTCAAAAAATTCCATATAAACATTACTTAGTACAATTGAAAAAGGGTTATCCAATGCCATATCAAATTTTTGAGAGTAATAATCTCAATTGAATTGAAATACACAGTCTTTTATACACAATTTTATCAGTTCATTGAAAACAGACTTTGTAACAGGTAAATGAAAATCATCCAAGACATCGAATTAATATTATGAAAGGTCATCAACTGGAACTTTAGTGAAAAGTGAGGAAACATTAAAGCTAACTAGTTTGAAATGAATATTAACATTGATATTGTTTAGCTTGTTGACTAAATCTACATTGTTCACGATCTTAGAATTTGATACCTTACCCACTAAAGGGCTTGATAAAGAAACCAACCATTTTGACAATCTATATGTGATGGAGCCTACTGAACTCACTATAGGTCTTGCTGGAAGATTCTGTTTGTGTTTTGATAAGTCTATACATATATAGCAATGAATGGGACAAGATGACAAACTTTCGTAAGAGAATTATTGCGTTTCAACAACAACTTCATTTCTTTATTGAAATGAGAATTAACTGCTACTATGGGATTTTTACTAAGTTTAGAATATGTTGTGTCATCATTTAGATCATTCATTTTAGATAAATAGTTATTTGTCTTAAATCACAACAGTGTTAGCCTTATCTGCTTTAGTAATATGTATATCCTTGTGTTTTTTTAAGGTGTTAATAGCTCTTATAAATCTTTTAGGGCAATTAGGTTCCACTACTTTTGCTAAACTGGCATACACTAAACCCTTACAGATATCTATTTCATCATTACTTAAATTACTGTATTTCTCTAAATTGCTAAAAAGACTTTGTGACATCAACACAGCTGGCGTCCCTGTTAGACCACACAAAACTTAAACCATAGCCTAATGCACATCAGGAATCTTTATCTAGTTATTTATTAGACAGGTTTGCCACAAAAGATGGGTTGTATTCTTTGTCTAGTCGCTGTTTTTGATAAGATGGTCCAACTAACAATTAAGTGACATTTGTAGCCTATTCCGTTATTTCCTTAATCTTTCATAGCAATAGTCTAACATCCGGTTCTTCCAGTGTGTCGGTACTGCCATTTGAAAGTCACGTTTCTTCTCTCTCTTGAAATGCGAGAAGCCCCCTCCATTTCAAGTTCCTTTGATTCAATGTTTTTCTTTAAATAATATTTTGGAATTGGTCAAATGGTCGACCAGACAGCTGCAACAATCGTTGAGGTAGGACAGATCTTGGCATCACTAGTTCATCAAGGCATTTTCTAAGAAATCCAAATCGTAACTTCAGTTGGTGGTCCTTGATTAGCGATTTGGAGAAAGCAGTAACGAAAGGAGAAAGTCCAGGACAACTTATAGAAAGTAATAGAAGAGCCTGTGTGGAATACATGTTGGAAAGGATCACAATTTTGCGCGTGATCAAGATATTCCTATGAGTCCACGGGGAAAATGAAACACGATAAGTTCCCAAGTGCTCTTTCGTGTGATAATCACATCATCAAGGGAGACACAAGAGAGAAATATAAGTCAGTTGGTATACATCGAAGAGACGAAGCTAGGACGCCATTTGGTAAACATGTGATTGTCCAAAATATTAAACGAGCGTTCATAAACTTATCATTTTACAAATTCTATCAACAATAAAGTTATCTAATTTGTATAGACCATCACTATCATTAAGATTATGATTATATGTGTATCTAATGATAGAATATTTAATGATATATCTTTTAGTAATAGAGTTAGAGTTAATAACTGAGATGGCATCACTCCAGTCAATACAGTGATCATAGTTTTTACGTGATTAAACAAGGATTTGATTCTTGTCCCCTTCTTATACTATATTTATGTTGCTTAAGTCTAACAGAAAGATCCTTACCAGTCTGAGCAACATAACATTTATCACATTTTCCACAAGGCACTTTATAGATGCATCCAAGAGATCTTTCTGGTGAATTCCTGATTAAGATATTCTTTATAGTATATTTGTTGCTAAAGGCAACATTTGCGTTAAAGAATTTAAGCAACATGTGAAGTAAAGTGAAATTATCATTAAAAGTGAGAACTAAAAGATTTTTGGTGTGAATGGGAGATTTGGGCTCAAATCTATAAAAGGATTTCTTTGCTAACTTAAAACACTTATCAATAAAAGATCGTAGGCTAGTTTAACTCAGATCCAATAGAATATATCTTCTGAAACTCATCATCAATAAACTCTGGACTGCAAATACGTAATGCCCTTAGGGACATAGATTGACATGATGATAATTTAACTCTGTCAGGTTGAGATGAGTAATAATGGATATATAAGCATACATTGGTGGGTTTTCTGTATATGCTAAACTTAAACTTGTTTCCTTTCCTATGGATCCTGCAATCTGAAAATGGTAATATACCATTATTTTCATTTTCTTCATTAAATTTGATGGAAGGTACTAGATAGTTAAGTAACGGGCGAAATATTTGTAGATTCTCCTTTGTTGGCCAAACACAAAGAACAAGATCTACATACCTTAACGAAATTGCATTAGAAGTTAAGATATCCTTTAGTAATTTTGTTTCAAAAAATTCCATATAAAGATTACTTAGTACAGGTGAAAGTGGGTTACCCATTGCCATACCACAATTTTGAGAGTAATAATCTCAATTGAATTGAAATACACAGTCTTTTATACACAATTTTATCAGTTCATTGAAAACAGACTTTGTAACAGGTAAATGAAAATCATCCAAGACATCGAATTAATATTATGAAAGGTCATCAACTGGAACTTTAGTGAAAAGTGAGGAAACATTAAAGCTAACTAGTTTGAAATGAATATTAACATTGATATTGTTTAGCTTGTTGACTAAATCTACATTGTTCACGATCTTACAATTTGATACCTTACCCACTAAAGGGCTTGATAAAGAAACTAACCATTTTGACAATCTATATGTGATGGAGCCTACTGAACTCACTATAGGTCTTGCTGGAAGATTCTGTTTGTGTTTTGATAAGTCTATACATATATAACAATGAATGGGACAAAGATGACAAACGTTCCATAAATGAATTATTGCGTTTCAACAACAAATTCATTTCTTTATTGAAATGAGAATTAACTGCTTCTATGGGATTTTTATTAAGTTTAGAATATGTTGTGACATCATTTAAAAGATCATTCATTTTAGATAAATAGTTACTTTTGTCTTAAATCACAACAGTGTTAGCCTTATCTGCTTTAGTAATATGTATATCCTTGTGTTTTTTTTTAAGGTGTTAATAGGTCTTATAAATCTTTTAGGGCAATTAGGTTATACTACTTTTGCTAAACTCGGATACACTAAACCCTTACAGATATCTATTTCATCATTACTTAAATTACTGTATTTCTCTAAATTACTAAAAAAACTTCGTGACATCAACAAAGCTGGCTTCTCTGTTAGACCACACAAAACTTAAACCATATCCTAATGCACACAAGGAATCCTTATCTAGTTGTTTATTACACAGGTTTACCACAAAATGTGGGTTTCTGTACTTGGTCTAGTCGCTGTTTTTATTAAAATGGCCCAACTAACAATTAAGAGACATATGTAGCCTATTTCGTTCTTTCCTTAATCTTTCATAGTAATAGTCTAACATCCGGTTCTTCCAGTGTGTCGGTACTGCCATTTGAAAGGCACGTTTCTTCTCTCTCTTGAAATGCGAAAAGCCTCCTCCATTTCAAGTTTCTTTGATTCAGTGTTTTTCTTTAGAATAACATTTTGGCATTGGTCAAATGTTCCACCAGACAGCTGCAACAATCGTTGAGGTAGGACAGATCTTGGCATCACTTGTTCATCAAGGCATTTTCTAAGAAACCCAAATCGTAACTTCAGTTGGTGGTCCTTGATTAGCGATTTGGAGAAAGCAGTAACGAAAGAAGAAAGTCCAGGACAGCTTGTAGAGAAGTAATAGAAGACCCGTGTGAAATCCATGTTGGAAAGGATCCCAATTTTGCGCGTGATCAGAATAATCCTATGAGTCCACGGGGAAAATGAAACGCGATAAGTTCCCAAGTGCTCTTTCGTGTAATAATCACATCGTCAGGGGAGACACTAGAGAGAAATATAAGACATTTGATGTACATCGAAGAGACGAAGCTAGGACGCCATTTGGTAAACATGTGATTGTTCAAAACATAAAACAAGCGTTCATAAACTTATCATTTTACAAATTCTATCAACAATAAAGTTATCTAATTTGTATAGACCATCATTATTATTAAGATTATAATCATATGTGTATCTAATGATAGAATATTTAATGATATTTCTTTTAGTAATAGAGTTAGAGTTAATAACTGAGATGGAATTACTCCAGTCAATACAGTGATCATAGTTTTTACGTGATTAAACAAGGATTTGATTCTTGTCCCCTTCTTATACTATATTTATGTTGGTTAAGTCTAACAGAAAGATCCTTACCAGTCTGACCAACATAACATTTATCACATTTTCCACAAGGCACTTTATAGATGCATCCAAGAGATCTTTCTGG
The DNA here is from genome assembly GCF_036320965.1 of Panulirus ornatus. Classification (NCBI taxonomy): domain Eukaryota; kingdom Metazoa; phylum Arthropoda; class Malacostraca; order Decapoda; family Palinuridae; genus Panulirus; species Panulirus ornatus. Next base: position 45,815,172 of record NC_092239.1, on the reverse strand, counting down.
TGAATTCCTGATTAAGATATTCTTTATAGTATATTTGTTGCTAAAGGCAACATTTACGTTAAAGAATTTAAGCAACATGTGAAGTAAAGTGAAATTATTATTAAAAGTGAGAACTAAAAGATTTTTGGTGTCAGTGGGAGGTTTGGGCTCAAATCTATAAAAGGATTTCTTTGCTAACTTAAAACACTTATCAATAAGAGATGTAGGCTAGTTTAACTCAGATCCAATAGAATATATCCTCTGAAACTCATCATCAATAAACTCTGGACTGCAAATACGTAATGCCCTTAGGGACATAGATTGACATGATGATAATTTAACTCTGTCAGGATGAGATGAGTAATAATGGATATATAAGCATACATTGGTGGGTTTTATGTATATGCTAAACTTAAACTTGTTTCCTTTCCTATGGATCCTGCAATCTGAAAATGGTAATATACCATTATTTTCATTTTCTTCATTAAATTTGATGGAAGGTACTAGATAGTTAAGTAACGGGCGAAATATTTGTAGATTCTCCTTTGTTGGCCAAACACAAAGAACAAGATCTACATACCTTAACGAAATTGCATTAGAAGTTAAGATATCCTTTAGTAATTTTGTTTCAAAAAATTCCATATAAAGATTACTTAGTACAGGTGAAAGTGGGTTACCCATTGCCATACCACAATTTTGAGCACAATAACCCCCATGGAATTGAAGTACAGTCTTTTATACACAATTTTATCAGTTCAATGAAAACAGACTTTGAAAGAGATAAATGAATATCATCCAAGACATCAAATAAATATTCTAAAAGGTCATGAAGAGGAACTTTAGTGAAAAGTGAGGAAATATCAAAGCTAACTAGCTTGAAATCAAAATTAACATTGATATTGTTTAGCTTGTTGACTAAATCTACATTGTTCATGATGCTAGAATTTGTTACTTTAACCACTAAAGGGCTTGTTAAAGAAACTAACCATTTTGTCAGTTTATATGTGTGTGTGTGTGTGTGTGTGTGTGTGTTTGTGTATCTGTGTGTGTGTTTGTGTATCTGTGTGTGTGTGTGTGTGTGTGTGTGTGTGTGTGTGTGTGTGTAAGTAGATGGACCATTCTTCGTCTGTTTCCTGTCGCTACCTTGCTGATGTGGGAAACAGTGATTAATTATAATAAATAGAAAATACGAAAAGATTACTTTTATACTTGATCGCCGTTTCGCACATCATCGAGGTTGCACCAGGAGCAGACGGAAAAAGCCACAACCACTCACATCCATTATCTAGCTGTAACGTGTAGTACGCCGAAACCACAGTTCTCTATCCACAGGTTTATGTATAGCCCATTGCTTACATTCATATGATATTGTTGGAACTGCTAATATTTCAGGAATACCCTTTTTTACTCTCCGAGATAACGTTCTCTCCACACATTCTTCAGCGCTCCCAGAACTTTCGCCCCATAGCATCTTATGGCTCATTTCCGCTTCCTAGGTTCCATTTGATGCTATATCTACTCCCAGATATCTAAAACTGTTCACTTCCTCCAGTCTTTCTCTATTCAAACACCCAACATACCAGTCTTCAAACTCTGCTAAACCAAATAACGTTGTTTTTATTCATAGTTACTCTCAACTTCTTCCTTTCACCCATCCTTCCAAACTCAGTCACCAACCTCTGCAGTTTCTTACTGGAATCTGTCACCTGTGCTGTATCATCAGCAAAGAACAAGTGACTCATTTTTCAGGTCCTCCCATCCCTACAGACTGCAGACTCGCCTCTTTCTCTAAGAGTTTCTCATTTATCTCCCTTACCACCCATCCATTAACAATTTTAACAACCATAAACCAGCTTTCACTTGGAACCATTCACTCTCCTCTTCACTTACTTGTGCACATGCCTTACACGCTTGAGAGAAACTTCTTACTGCAACTAACAGCTTACCTCTCACACCATATATTCTTTAGACCTTCCGTAAGGCATCACTCTATACCATATCATATGCGTTTTTCCAGATCCATAAATTCCAAATACAGATTCATCAGTTTTTCTAAAGTATTTCTCACACACATAAAGCATACACCTTATCTACACATCCTCTACCACTTCTGAAACCACACTGTTCTTCGCCAATCTGATGCTCTATACATGCCTTACCCTCTTAATCAATACCCTCCCATATAAGTACGCCTGACAAACTCATGCTTTTGTGATTTGATCACTGACCTTTATCCCCTGCCCCTTTGTACAATGGGACTATATACGCATTCCGTTCATCCTCAGGGGCCTATAGATAAACACACAAGCAAATTAACAGAGATATTGGCATGGACGTCATGGTCAATTTCAAAACAAATTTTCCTTCTTAAAGTGAATGATATTTCCCGTAAACAATCTTCGTCAGAAAATGACTACAATCATTCGTAAATGAAGGCATCAACATGACGGTTATTCAGATTGCTTACATGATTGTGTGACCAAATATTATCTCCTTGTCATCCTTTCCCAGGCCAACTGTGGTAAGAATTTTACTTTTTCACAAAGAGACTGACTTCACTAGCGCCACTTAGACATTCGTCTCCACTGATAAGATTTCCTTGTTACTCATCAACCGTAGGGTAAAGGATCTTTACATCATATGAACCTTTGTATAAAATTTCCTCCATATCACGTTCATTTGCGCTTACATATTCCAGTCTTATCTACTTACAGATGCTGTGAAACCTTAGTATATTAACGGAATCGCACAAAGTTTATCCGTAAAGATTCTGATGGAGGAACAGAAATGTGATATGTTGTCGCTGCAACTGCTCGGTCGCTTCCGTGGATGAAGGGAGTGTTGGTGGTGGCACCTGCACCAGCCTCCAGAGGGTGTTGGCTGCTCTGTCTCCTTCGTGATGCACGTAATAACTATCATCAGTATCATCAGTGGTAGAGTCTGTGACAAGTCTCTCCAACTGAAAGGATACTTTCTGAGAATTATGAGACTTAAATGGGCTTCCAAAATCAGAAGGCCATTCTCGCGCAATATAGACAGAATAAGCCTTAACCAAGACTTGATATTATACCGTATGTTAACCCGTGGTAAAGGTCTCATTCATACAGTATATATCTATGAGTTGAGATATCATTGTAGACGGTATTGTCTTTGGCTGGATGTGGTCTGCCTCCGTGTGATGACTGCTAGAGCAATTTGTATGGTCATTTGCAAGAGCATTCGTCTGCCCTTCATGTCAATTTCCTTTTGATCCAAATATAGAAAAAGTATCATATTTGGTTTCTGAAAGAGACAGGCATACATCTATCGAGGAAGTTTTGATTAAGGAACGGGGAAAATTGTATGTGAAAATAAATGAAGGTATGACAAAAATACCTAAGATGAAGTTAGGATTGCCCAGTGTACTGTGTCCAGACGTTTTGTGACAACAATTTGAATCTCTGTTGACCCTGTGGCCAATGTCGAGTCTTCTATACTGTTGTTCTAAATCAGTTCTGGATGGGCTCAGCTTCGTTCTAGTTTACAGTCAAGAGTCGCCAAGTTTCACTGTACTTTTCCTGCAAAGACAAAATATTAGATTACAGTGAAGAACCTTCCGCAGATATCAGCACACCACCCTGGGTGTTATTATTGACTGGCTCTTGATGCAAGAGAGGAGACAATATTTAACACATGTTATTAACTTCCTCATACACTGTGGCCTCTTACGGAAATAGGTAGACAGGCCAGCCATCTAGTTACGCTGTACATTCAAGTATTTTCCTTTATGCTCAGCATACAGTCTCCAGCCTGTGCTTAGGGTATAGATCTATAGGTCTAATGAACCAGTACTAACATTCTAATGAGAGGGTTATTGATGACAGAACAGTAGTAACAGGAGCAGAACATGGATTTCTAGCCTCTTGTAAGATAAGTGGCGCCATTGATGGTAATTGAGTCTTAGAAAGAACATCATTGGTAACATCAGAAAATCTTGTACCAGTTACTTGATACCAACATATATATACCCATGATAGTAACAATATTGCAGTGGTATTTGAAACTGTCAACAGAATAAACTAATTCAGAATCTTGATATAACATCATTCTTACCTTCCCATGCAGGTAAGAACTGCCTCAGCTAAAGATGATGGCAAATTCGACGGTGTACCTAATCGTCCTGAGTTTTACTGTCCCACTGATGGTTGCACAGCTGCCTCGTTACGATGGTAAGTTTATGTGTATGTCAAATGAACATAATCTTCAGTATCATCACACGTTCCTATTTCAATAGTTTGCAAGTCATGCAACGTTACCAGACGTGACCCAACACCAGCAGACATATTCTACACTTGACTCACATATGTCTCGTTTTCAGCGAAAGATGAGGTTGACGCGTTTGTCTCATTACTTGTGATAGAACGGGCACATCTGAATCATGTTTACATATATAATACAGAGATTTTCTTGTCCAGTGTAAGATACCAGGTCGTGTACACTATATGTAGGAGTGACAGAGGAAACAAATTAGACTGTATTAATTCGTGTCCGTTAAAGTCAATCTTGGTTCTATAATGAAAAGAAAAAATGTAGTGGCTGTGGACTATATCGACCCCAGGAAGAGATTTAAGAGAAACCTGAACAGAGAATAACAGATAAAATTGCAGATGACCTGTATAGACACCAGAGGAAGACAAAAGATCTAAGGGCTACATGACACATGTTCGAACGTATACGTTCTGATCATCATAAGAAATTTTAGTATACTAGTAATAAAGTAAGGTGAACGTCTTTTCTAGCACCTCCACGCATGAACACCACGGAAACGTACCTGATAGTGCCCAGATACAGTGTATGGACAAACCTACACGTAATGGCACATATTATACTTAGTTTCAGTCATCAGTAAGCGCTTTGTTGTTCCAGCTGTGGCTGGAGAAAAGTTAGATGCAAGCGATCACTGGCAAATTGCTTTTGAGCTGGCTTTCAATACTGTTTGTAATGTTGGTCAACAGATAATTGTGACCAGATCTCAGGCTTATATGTTTTGATAATGTTTTCCACTACTTTTGGCAGGATAAGCTGGGATAACATCTTCAATGACAATGATGCAAGCAAACCTTAGAAAAGTTTCCCTCAGATGTTATCTATAGTAATGCGGGCATATGACGATGCGTATTAGGTAGCTATTTCCCGGAGGAAGTAAAATCAAGAATTGCCCGTCTAGAGGAACACAAAGAGAGCTAAGGCCAACGTAGTAATGTAAATCACATAAATTTGCATATGAAGATAAAGGGAAAGAATGTACGTAAATTTAAACGTCATATGACGTATATTGTTAGAATTAGGGAGAGAAATCCTGAAGAGAGTTATTATCTGGTCATTTAATACATTACTCAAAGGAACACAGTGACTTGATTCTAGAAAATATGAGGGTGGAACAAAGATCATATGATCTTTTTTTTCATTTTTGTTTACATCTCGTTTTCTGGCTCGAGTCCCACTGCTGGTGGAGAACGACATTTTGTAGATATATTAACGTGCGCCATCAAGATACTCTTGCAGGATCAAACGGAATAAAAATAATGAGAAAAGCAGGTTATGATAATTTTTCTCCCCGAGAAGAATTTAAAAAAGCTGAAAGTGAGATGGCAAAGCCCTTGACTGAACTTAAGAATTCAACTGGTTGCAAGAAAGTTCCAGATGATGGAAATCTTGTCATTAATCAGACAAGAGAATAAGTCCCTACTCAAATACCATCACTCAACATACTAGACGTCCGTAGTTGACAGATCTATGGAGACCATTATGACGATAAGACTATCAGTTAGTCGGGTGACCACTTTGTTTATGATACAGTATATGGTTGTTGAGGTGACTGGTCATGTCTGACGTATCTGCTAGATGTCTTTGTTAACCTAACCCTTATCATATTAAGAGCGATACAACGGATGTCATTTATATACACAGTTCGAACAGACGCGTTGAAGACTTGCATCAAAGATTACCACCAAAGAATAAGTCTCATGTTGCAAGTAGCGTAACGTTCCGGAGGTAAGCCTCAGAGGTCTTTGCAGCAAGAGGTGATGTGCCATAAGTCTCAGTTCTGGAGCTAATTCTCTATCTAGCGTATAACATTATTATATATGGGCCATACTGTCAGATATCAAGCTAGATATGGGCTATATTGTCAGATATCAAACTTCACAGACGATACTAATGTGGTAAATACGATTACTACAGAAACTGAATATGTTTAGCTATAAGTTGATGTTAACAAAATGATAAACTAGTCTCCATTTACAGATGATTTTTGATAATAATAATTAAAGAGACTTGTACGTCAATGGAAAACACAATAAAACGAGCTAAAATATGATTCAAATTAGCTGTGAATGGTAATTCATGGTAAAGACTTGTGTTCAATAGTATTCGATGACAGAGGCTAGTAACCAGTGTGTAGAAGTATTGAAAAAGAGGATCAGAATTTTAGGCTCCGTAGGTAAGGATTCGAATCCGTCTCAGAACGCATCCCTCACTCTTCACGAATCATTGCTGTCCTCCTGCACTAAACATTGTGCTCAGTTTTGGTTTCTTTACTTGAAAAAATAAAAAAAATATGGAACAGAGGGAGTAAACGGGCGAGCTACCAGCATATTCCTCAGTGAAAAAATCCATATATGAGTGAACTAGAAGACCTAGAGCAAGATTAGAAAAGAGTCTGTTAAGATGCGATTTGACCGGGTTATTCGCATTCATCAAAGTCTTTGTCAAAATAGACTTAAGCATGTAATTTAAGGCTATATCAGCCTCGTATATTGGATGCAGACCAATAGTCAAACAATTTGCTTTCGAATGAAACATGATGGCCTTTCGCAAGATTATTAGAAATTAGAATCGTTCCCCAGTAAAAGTACCGAAAGGTAACACCAAAGATATGTTTAGAAATAGATCTCACACATGATGTGCTTAAATATCGCAAGTACTATAATCTACGCCTTCATGAATATAATAATATTTCACTGAATCATATGCACGTATTTTCATTATGTACAACACGATACTCTGCTTCTAATATCTTCTGGCATCACGAGCATCTAGGACCCAGTGATCCGAGCTGCTTGCTTCCCCTCGTATTTCTATGCATGACCCCGTTTTCTCTCCTGGCTGCAGCCATCAGATTCAAAATCTTAGCCAGAGCCTTGATATAAAGACAAAGTCTATAATCTATATGATGTATGCTCACATAGTGACACCAGCGCACCTAATCAGTCACTTACTATAGATAACGTGCTTTCTTTTTCTTCTGGAGATAACAAAAAATTTTCATTTGCTTTAACTACATTAACAGCTGAGCAAGAAACGCTGAATCTAGCAAAGAACGCCGTGGAGAGCGTGCTGACATTATCCTCCTGCGCTCACTCCTCTGTCATACTTGTCAGTGATGGCGACACATCGGCTACGACAGTGTTCCAGGTGTGTGTTAGGTTTGGACGCCTATTCACCTCATTTGTTGTTGTCGCTCATTAACTGCGTATGGTAATGAATACACCACAATGGTATATCAATATCAGTCTGTGTATGAATTCTTATGTCTCTTTGCAATGATATTCAGGCAATGGATCGACTGTGGGCGCCCTGGGGTGTGGCGGTGTTCCAGGTGGCAGCGGACGGCCAGGAGGCTAACGTGACGCAGGCTATGATCTCTGAGGTGATCAGCCAGGTTGGGCTGGTAGGTCGCTATCACATTAATAGCTGAGGATAGTAAGACATTCATGCAATACCACTAAGGTTGGTAGGTCACTGTCACTGTAGAGATGAAAATGGTATGCCACTTCCACGTTACTCCTGAAGTGGGTTGGTCATTCATATTTCAGTTAAGGATACGGCATTATTCCTAACATGGATGGGTCACTCTCTCACATCAGGTGAGGTGGGTCGACATCTTGCACATCACTGCTGAGGTAGAATAGTCACTATCACATTAATGAGTAGCTCAACCCGTTATCACATGACTCATAAGGCTAATACATCATTCTCACATTACAGTATGAGTCGAACAAGTCCCTACACACAATACTACATAATTGATATAGTCACTCACTCATTTTTCTCAGTTCCGGTAAGTCCCTCACACCTCCAACAATGGTGATGTCGGCAGATGCAGCGGCTGTCGTGGTGTCTGACGTTGGTGCTTGTGAGCGACCATCCAACATTCCTCACCGCCTTCAGCGAGTGGTCACTGAGGAGTGAGTTACTTGAGTGGTCGACAAAGCTCCTTGCTGTCACCCACGTGCCACTCCTGGAGCTTCAAGACCTCCACAGGTCTTTCTCCACGACGAATGCCATGTTGCTCCACGTCGACGATAGTCATTTGTCGACAACGTAACGAGAATATTTCCAAGCATCTCTCTCTTTCTCTTGGTGATAATAAAGAACAAATATTCATATAAAGAAAGCTATCATTTTTTTCAGGGTCACTCATTGGACAGAAGCTACAGTAAATAACACTCATTATTTAACTAATGTCGCTCTCCTTTCCTGACGTAGATGTAGTGTGTATGTACACCTGCCGTACAGCCCTCAAGATTCGCAGGCAGTAATGATCGCCTCCTGGACGCTCCATCGAGGCATTGTTCTCGTTACCCACCTCTCGCTCTTCCCTCACAAGTACTCCAAGTAAGTAATTCAGAACTACTTTTAGATTCAGTTTTACATACAAGATCGTACTGGTATAATATCATCAACATGTTCTGCTATTTGACAGCATTATCCTGATTCGACAGACTGGTTCATAGGCCGGAACTAATGGTAGCAGCGGAGGATTTCGAGCCACACACGAAACTAGTGAAGTTCGCAGAGGCTGAAGGGCAAGAAAAAGAACATCATATCTCCTTCACTGGTCCCATGGTCAACCTTCTACAACTACTGGCTCATGATATAAACTTTACGTATGTCGAGCTTTAGAGTAAAGTTCCTCTCAGCATATGGTGTCCCATCTCATTTTAAGAAGTATATATATATATATATATATATATATATATATACATATATATATATATATATATATATATATATATATATATATATATATATATATATATATATATATATATATATGTATATATATATATATATATACATACGTATATATATATATATATGTATATATATATATATATATATATATATATATATATATATATATATATATATATATATATATATATATATATATATATATATATATATACTATATATATATATACGTTTTTTTTTTTTTTTTTTTTTTTTTTTTCATACTATTCGCCATTTCCCGCGATAGCGAGGTAGCGTTAAGAACAGAGGACTGGGCCTTTGAGGGAATATCCTCACCTGGCCCCCTTCTCTGTTCCTTCTTTTGGAAAATTAAAAAAAAACGAGAGGGGAGGATTTCCAGCCCCCCGCTCCCTTCCCTTTTAGTCGCCTTCTACGACACGCAGGGAATACGTGGGAAGTATTCTTAATCCCCTATCCCCAGGGATATATATATACTATATATATATATATATATATATATATATATATATATATATATATATATATATATATATATATATATATATATATATATATATACGTATATATATATATATATATATATATATATATATATATATATATATATATATATATATATATATATATATACATATATATTTTTTTTTTTTTTTTTTTTTTGCTTTGTCGCTATCTCCCGCGTTTGCGAGGTAGCGCAAGGAAACAGACGAAAGAAATGGCCCAACCCACCCCCATACACATGTATATACATACGTCCACACACGCAAATATACATACCTACACAGCTTTCCATGGTTTACCCAGACGCTTCACATGCCCTGATTCAATACACTGACAGCACGTCAACCCCGGTATACCACATCGCTCCAATTCACTCTATTCCTTGCCCTCCTTTCACCCTCCTGCATGTTCAGTCCCCGATCACACAAAATCTTTTTCACTCCATCTTTCCACCTCCAATTTGCTCTCCCTCTTCTCCTCGTTCCCTCCACCTCCGACACATATATCCTCTTGGTCAATCTTTCCTCACTCATTCTCTCCATGTGCCCAAACCATTTCAAAACACCCTCTTCTGCTCTCTCAACCACGCTCTTTTTATTTCCACACATCTCTCTTACCCTTACGTTACTTACTCGATCAAACCACCTCACACCACACATTGTCCTCAAACATCTCATTTCCAGCACATCCATCCTCCTGCGCACAACTCTATCCATAGCCCACGCCTCGCAACCATACAACATTGTTGGAACCACTATTCCTTCAAACATACCCATTTTTGCTTTCCGAGATAATGTTCTCGACTTCCACACATTCTTCAAGGCTCCCAGAATTTTCGCCCCCTCCCCCATCCTATGATCCACTTACGCTTCCATGGTTCCATCCGCTGCCAGATCCACTCCCAGATATCTAAAACACTTTACTTCCTCCAGTTTTTCTCTATTCAAACTCACCTCCCAATTGACTTGACCCTCAACCCTACTGTACCTAATAACCTTGCTCTTATTCACATTTACTATTAACTTTCTTCTTTCACACACTTTACCAAACTCAGTCACCAGCTTCTGCAGTTTCTCACATGAATCAGCCACCAGCGCTGTATCATCAGCGAACAACAACTGACTCACTTCCCAAGCTCTCTCATCCCCAACAGACTTCATACTTGCCCCTCTTTCCAAAACACTTGCATTCACCTCCCTAACAACCCCATCCATAAACAAATTAAACAACCATTGAGACATCACACACCCCTGCCGCAAACCTACATTCACTGAGAACCAATCACTTTCCTCTCTTCCTACACGTACACATGCCTTACATCCTCGATAAAAACTTTTCACTGCTTCTAAAAACTTGCCTCCCACACCATATATTCTTAATACCTTCCAAAAAGCATCTCTATCAACTCTGTCATATGCCTTCTCCAGATCCATAAATGCTACATACAAGTCCATTTGCTTTTCTAAGTATTTCTCACATACATTCTTCAAAGCAAACACCTGATCCACACATCCTCTACCACTTCCGAAACCATATATATATACATATATACATATACACACACATATATATATATATATATATATATATATATATATATATATATATATATATATATATATATATATATATATACGCGGGAGACAGCGACAAAGTATAAAAAAAAAAAAAAAAAATATATATATATATATATATATATATATATATATATATATATATATATATATATATATATATATATATATATATATATATATATATATATATATATATATATATTTTTATTTATTTATTATACTTTGTCGCTGTCTCCCGCGTTTGCGAGGTAGCGCAAGGAAACAGACGAAAGAAATGGCCCAACCCCCCCCCCCATACACATGTATATACATACGTCCACACACGCAAATATACATACCTACACAGCTTTCCATGGTTTACCCCAGACGCTTCACATGCCTTGATTCAATCCACTGACAGCACGTCAACCCGGTATACCACATCGCTCCAATTCACTCTATTCCTTGCCCTCCTTTCACCCTCCTGCATGTTCAGGCCCCGATCACACAAAATCTTTTTCACTCCATCTTTCCACCTCCAATTTGGTCTCCCTCTTCTCCTCGTTCCCTCCACCTCCGACACATATATCCTCTTGGTCAATCTTTCCTCAATCATTCTCTCCATGTGCCCAAACCACTTCAAAACACCCTCTTCTGCTCTCTCAACCACTCTCTTTTTATTTCCACACATCTCTCTTACCCTTACGTTACTCACTCGATCAAACCACCTCACACCACACATTGTCCTCAAACATCTCATTTCCAGCACATCCATCCTCCTGCGCACAACTCTATCCATAGCCCACGCCTCGCAACCATACAACATTGTTGAAACCACTATTCCTTCAAACATACCCATTTTTGCTTTCCGACATAATGTTCTCGACTTCCACACATTCTTCAAGGCCCCCAGAATTTTCGCCCCCTCCCCCACCCTATGATCCACTTCCGCTTCCATGCTTCCATCCGCTGCCAGATCCACTCCCAGATATCTAAAACACTTCACTTCCTCCAGTTTTTCTCCATTCAAACTCACCTCCCAATTGACTTGACCCTCAACCCTACTGTACCTAATAACCTTGCTCTTATTCACATTTACTCTTAACTTTCTTCTTCCACACACTTTACCAAACTCAGTCACCAGCTTCTGCAGTTTCTCACATGAATCAGCCACCAGCGCTGTATCATCAGCGAACAACAACTGACTCACTTCCCAAGCTCTCTCATCCCCAACAGACTTCATACTTGCCCCTCTTTCCAAAACTCTTGCATTTACCTCCCTAACAACCCCATCCATAAACTAATTAAACAACCATGGAGACATCACACACCCCTGCCGCAAACCTACATTCACTGAGAACCAATCACTTTCCTCTCTTCCTACACGTACACATGCCTTACATCCTCGATAAAAACTTTTCACTGCTTCTAACAACTTGCCTCCCACACCATATATTCTTAATACCTTCCACAGAGCATCTCTATCAACTCTATCATATGCCTTCTCCAGATCCATAAATGCTACATACAAATCCATTTGCTTTTCTAAGTATTTTTCACATACATTCTTCAAAGCAAACACCTGATCCACACATCCTCTACCACTTCTGAAACCACACTGCTCTTCCCCAATCTGATGCTCTGTACATGCCTTCACCCTCTCAATCAATACCCTCCCATATAATTTACCAGGAATACTCAACAAACTTATACCTCTGTAATTTGAGCACTCACTCTTATCCCCTTTGCCTTTGTACAATGGCACTATGCACGCATTCCGCCAATCCTCAGGCACCTCAAAATGAGTCATACAAACATTAAATAACCTTACCAACCAGTCAACAATACAGTCACCCCCTTTTTTAATAAATTCCACTGCAATACCATCCAAACCTGCTGCCTTGCCGGCTTTCATCTTCCGCAAAGCTTTTACTACCTCTTCTCTGTTTACCAAATCATTTTCCCTAACCCTCTCACTTTGCACACCACCTCGACCAAAACACCCTATATCTGCCACTCTATCATCAAACACATTCAACAAACCTTCAAAATACTCACTCTATCTCCTTCTCACATCACCACTACTTGTTATCACCTCCCCATTTGCGCCCTTCACTGAAGTTCCCATTTGCTCCCTTGTCTTACGCACTTTATTTACCTCCTTCCAGAACATCTTTTTATTCTCCCTGAAATTTAATGATACTCTCTCACCCCAACTCTCATTTGCCCTATTTTTCACCTCTTGCACTTTTCTCTTGACCTCCTGTCTCTTTCTTTTATACATCTCCCACTCAATTGCATTTTTCCCTGCAAAAATCGTCGAAATGCCTCTCTCTTCTCTTTCACTAATAATCTTACTTCTTCAACCCACCACTCACTACCCTTTCTAATCAACCCACCTCCCACTCTTCTCATGCCAAAAGCATCTTTTGCGCAATCCATCACTGATTCACCAAATACATCCCATTCCTCCCCCACTCCCCTTACTTCCATCCTCTTCGAAGGCTCAGACTGGGGTGTCTAAATGTGTGTGGATGTAACCAAGATGTGAAAAAAGGAGAGATAGGTATTATGTTTGAGGAAAGGAACCTGGATGTTTTGGCTCTGAGTGAAACGAAGCTCAAGGGTAAAGGGATAGAGTGGTTTCGGAATGTCTTGGGAGTAAAGTCAGGTGTTAGTGAGTGGACAAGAGCAAGGGAAGGAGTAGCAGTACTCCTGAAACAGGAGTTGTGGGAGTAAGTGATAGACTGTAATAAAGTAAATTCTCGATTAATATGGGTAAAACTGAAAGTTGATGGAGAGAGATTAGTGATTATTGGTGCATATACACCTGGGCATGAGAAGAAAGATCATGAGAGGCAAGTGTTTTGGGAGCAGCTGAATGAGTGTGTTAGTGGTTTTGATGCACGAGACCGGGTTATAGTGATGGGTGATTTGAATGCAAAGTTGAGTAATGTGGCTGTTCAGGGAATTATTGCTATACATGGGGTGTTCAGTGTTGTAAATGGAAATGGTGAAGACCTTGTAGATTTATTTGCTGAAAAAGCACTGGTGATTGGGAATACCTGGTTTAAAAAGCGAGATATACATAAGTATACGTATGTAAGTAGGAGAGATGGTCAGAGAGCGTTATTGGATTACGTGTTAATTGACAGGCGCGCGAAAGAGAGACTTTTAGATGTTAATGTGCTGAGAGGTGCAACTGGAGGGATGTCTAATCATTATCTTGTGGAGGCTAAGGTGAAGATTTGTATGGGTTTTCAGAAAAGAAGAGTGAATGTTGGGGTGAAGAGGGTGGTGAGAGTAAGTGAGCTTGGGAAGGAGACTTGTGTGAGGAAGTACCAGGAGAGACTGAGTACAGAATGGCAAAAAAGGTGAGAAAAGTGAAGTAAGGGGAGTGGGGGAGGAATGGATGTATTTAGGGAATCAGTGGAGTGCGAAAAAGATGCTTGTGGCATGAGAAGCGTGGAGGTGGGTTGATAGAAAGTAGTGATGTGGGATGAAGAAGTAAGATTATTAGTGAAAGAGAAGAGAGAGTCATTTGACGATTTTTGCAGGGAAAAATGCAATTGAGTGGGAGATGTATAAAAGAAAGAGCAGAGGTCAAGAGAAAGGTGCAAGAGGTGAAAAGAGGGCAATGAGAGTGGGGTGAGAGATATCATTAAATTTAGGATGAAAAAAAGATGTTCTGGAAGGAGGTAAATAAAGTGCTAAGCCCAGGGAGCAAAGGGAACTTCAGTGAGGGCGCTAATGGGGAGGTGATAAGGTAGCGGGTGGAAGGTGGGAGTTTAGAAATTTGGGTTCGTTGAAGGAGAGAAGGTGGCAATTAAAGGGGGTTTTGGCGAGGTGGTTTTGGGAAAGTAGGGAAGGGGAAAATGTTTGGGAACCAGAGAAGAGGTGTAAAAGCTTTGCGGGATTAAAAACCGGGGGCAAAAAGGTTTGGTGGTAAAAGGGGTGGAATTTATTTAAAAAAAAAGGGGGACTGAATATTTTTTGTTTGGGAAAAGGGTTTATCTAACGTATGTAGAAATTTAAGGGAGGTTTCCTTAGGATTGGCGGAATGCTTCAAAGGCCATTGTACAAAGGCCCAAAAAGGAAAAAAGTGAAATTTCTCAAATTACCGAGATTTTACATTTTTTTTTGGTTTTCCTTTTCAAAAAATTTTGGGGGGGGAATTTTATTGGAGGGGAAGGCAAAAATTTCAGGCATCAGATTGGGGTGAGCAGTGTGGTTTTTGAAGTGGTAGAAGGGTGTGGGATCAGGGGTTTGCTTTGGGGAAAATATGGGGAGAAAAAACTTTGGGAAAAACAAAAGGATTTTAATGTACATTTTGGATCTGGAAAGGCAAAATGATTTGAGTTTTATAGAAATGGGCCCGTGGGAAAGGGTTTTAAAAAAAGTAAGGTGTTGGGGGCAAGTTTGGGTTTGAAAAAAGTGAAAAGTTTTTTTGAAGGATGAAGGCAGGGGTAAGTGTAGGAAAAGGGGAAAGGATTTTGGGTTTTCCCGTGAATATAGGTTTTTCCCGGGGGTGTGTGTGAAAGTCTCCATGGTTGTTTAAAATTTTTTTTATGGATGGGGGTTTTTAGGGAGGTGGGAAAGCAAGATTTTTTTCAAAAAGGGGGAAGTTTCAGTCTGTTGTGGATGAGGAGCATGGGAAGTGATCAGTTTGTTGTTCCCCGTGATACAGCCCCTGGTGGGGTTGGGTTTATGTAAAGGGAAATGCCGAAACCCGGTGCCCGGTTTTTTTAAGTGTGTGAAAGAAAAAGGGTTAAAAGTTAAAATGGGAATGGCAAGGAAAATTTGGTTTAAATAGGGGTTTAGGGCCAAAGTTTTAATTTTGGGGGGTAAAGGGTTTAAATTTGGAGAAAAACTGGAGGAAATCCATTTTTATTATATAAAAAATTATTTAAATATATATATTATAAATATAAAATTTTCTAATATTATTTTAAATTATAAAATTAAAATTATAAAGAAAAATTTATAAATATATATTATATATAATTATATATATAAAAAATATTTTATTTCCCTTTTACTTTGTTCTGTCTCCCGCGTTTGCCAGACGAAAAAATGGCCCAAAAACCCCCTCACATCCCCAAAATATAATACCTACACATCCCCAGAAGCAAATACCAAAACCCCTTTTTTCTGAAAAGTTTAATAATAAATATTTTATAAATATAAATATATATTATATAATTTTAAAAAAAATTATATTTTAATTTAAAAAATTTTTTTTAATAATATTAAAATCCTTTATTTTTTTATTTTGCTTTTTCGCGTCCCCGCGCCCCGCAAAGGGAAACGCAAGGAAACAGACGAAAGAGGGCCCAACCCCCCCCCACACCACATGCACACACACAAAACGTCCACACCCGCAAACATCCCACCCCCCCATTTCCCCCCGTACACACCCTATATACGGGACACAAAACAAACACCCATACACCCAAAAGCACACAATCACACTGTCCCCCCCCAACTCCCCCCCATCGCCACTCCGCCCACAAAACGGGAAAACATCCCCCTCCCCCCTCTTTTGCGCGAGGGGGAAAAGGGGCTAGGAAAAAGCCCAAAAAAGGCCACAATTTGTTCACACTCAAAATCCTAGCTGTCATATTAAAAAGCACCGAGACCCAAGCTCCCCCTCCCCAACAAATCCCACAAGCTTTCTATGTTTAACCCCCAACGCTTTTACATACCCTGGTTCGATCCATTTGCATTTACCCAAACCCCGGTATAAAAACAAACGTTCCAAATTTACTTTATTTCCTTTAGAACCCCCTCACCCTCCCTGCATGTTCAAACCCCCGGGTCACTCAAAATCTTTTTCACTCCATCTTTCCCCCCCTCCAATTTGGTCCCCCCACTTCAAATTTTTCCCCTTTTACCTCTGACATATATATCCTCTTTTTCAATCTTTCCCTACTCATTCTCTCTAAAGTTTACCAAAAACCCTTTTAAAAAAACCCTCTTCTCCTTTCTCAAAAAAAAACTCTTTTTTTTACCAAAAAATCACTCTTACCCTAATTTTTCCTTTTCTCGGGGGGGGGCAAAAACCCCCTCCCCCCCAAATTCCCCCCTCAAAAAACTCCTTTTCCCCGCCCCCTCCACCCCCCCTTTCCCAACAACTCTATCTAAACCCCAAAAGCCTGGGGAACCATAAAAAAACGTTGGAATCACTATTTCCCTTTAAAAATACAAATTTTTTTTTCTTTCGAAGAAACGTTCTCGACTTCCACACATCCCCCCTTTAACGCCCCAAAAACTTTTGCGCCCCCTCCCCCACCCTAAAGATTCCTTCCGCTTCCAAGGTTCCAACCCCTGCCCCAAAAACCCCTCCCAGAGTCAAAACATTTTTCTTCCCTCCAGTTTTTTTTCCAATTTAAACTTACCTCCACATTGTCTTGCACTTTACCCTACTGTACCTAAAAAACCTTCTCTTTTTTCCATTTACTCCAACTTTCTTCCCTTTTTCCACTTTACCAAACCCATCAAAAAACTTCTGCAGTTTTTCACCTGAATCAAACCACCCGTGTATCATCAGGAACAACAACTGACCTCACTTCCCAAACCTCTCATCCCCAACAGACTTCCCAAATTGGCCCCTTTTCCCAAAATCTTTCATTTTTTCCCCCCTAAAAAACCCCATCCATAAACCAAATTAAAAAAACCGGGGGGGGAGAAATCACCACCCCTGCCGCAAAACCCTAATTTTACTGAAACCAAACCCTTTTCCCCTCTTCCTACCGTAACTGCCTTTCAACCTGATAAAAACTTTTCACTGCTTCTAACAACTTGCCTCCCACACCATATATTCTTAATACCTTCCACAGAGCATCTCTATCAACTCTATCATATGCCTTCTCCAGATCCATAAATGATACATACAAATCCATTTGCTTTTCTAAGTATTTCTCACATACATTCTTCAAAGCAAACACCTGATCCACACATCCTCTACCACTTCTGAAACCACATTGCTCTTCCCCAATCTGATGCTCTGTACATGCCTTCACCCTCTCAATCAATACCCTCCCATATAATTTAACAGGAATAATCAACAAACTTTTACCTCTATAATTTGAGCATTCACTCTTATCCCCTTTGCCTTTGTACAATGGCACTATTCAAGCATTCCGCCAATCCTCAGGCACCTCACCATGAGTCATACATACATTAAATAACCTTACCAACAAGTCAATAATACAGTCACCCCCTTTTTTAATAAAGTCCACTGCAATACCATCCAAACCTGCTGCCTTGCCGGCTTTCATCTTCTGCAAAGCTTTTACTATCTCTTCTCTGTTTACCAAATCATTTTACCTAACCCTCTCACTTTGCACACCACCTCGACCAAAACACCCTATATCTGCCACTCTATCATCAAACACATTCAACAAACCTTCAAAATACTCACTCTATCTCCTTCTCACATCACCACTACTTGTTATCACCTCCCCATTTGCGCCCTTCACTGAAGTTCCCATTTGCTCCCTTGTCTTACGCACTTTATTTACCTCCTTCCAGAACATCTTTTTATTCTCCCTGAAATTTAATGATACTCTCTCACCCCAACTCTCATTTGCCCTCTTTTTCACCTCTTGCACTTTTCTCTTGACCTCCTGTCTCTTATACATCTCCCACTCAATTGCATTTTTCCCTGCAAAAATCGTCCAAATGCCTCTCTCTTCTCTTTCACTAATAATCTTACTTCTTCAACCCACCAGTCACTACCCTTTCTAATCAACCCACCTCCCACTCTTCTCATGCCAAAAGCATCTTTTGCGCAATCCATCACTGATTCACCAAATACATCCCATTCCTCCCCCACTCCCCTTACTTCCATCCTCTTCGAAGGCTCAGACTGGGGTATCTAAATGTGTGTGGATGTAACCAAGTTGTGAAAAAAGGAGAGATAGGTATTATGTTTGAGGAAAGGAACCTGGATGTTTTGGCTCTGAGTGAAACGAAGCTCAAGGGTAAAGGTATAGAGTGGTTTCGGAATGTCTTGGGAGTAAAGTCAGGTGTTAGTGAGTGGACAAGAGCAAGGGAAGGAGTAGCAGTACTCCTGAAACAGGAGTTGTGGGAGTAAGTGATAGACTGTAATAAAGTAAATTCTCGATTAATATGGGTAAAACTGAAAGTTGATGGAGAGAGATTAGTGATTATTGGTGCATATACACCTGGGCATGAGAAGAAAGATCATGAGAGGCAAGTGTTTTGGGAGCAGCTGAATGAGTGTGTTAGTGGTTTTGATGCACGAGACCGGGTTATAGTTATGGGTGATTTGAATGCAAAGGTGAGTAATGTGGCAGTTCAGGGAATTATTGCTATACATTGGGTGTTCAGTGTTGTAAATGGAAATGGTGAAGACCTTGTAGATTTATTTGCTGAAAAAGGACTGGTGATTGGGAATACCTGGTTTAAAAAGCGAGATATACATAAGTATACGTATGTAAGTAGGAGAGATGGCCAGAGAGCGTTATTGGATTACGTGTTAATTGACAGGCGCGCGAAAGAGAGACTTTTAGATGTTAATGTGCTGAGAGGTGCAACTGGAGGGATGTCTAATCATTATCTTGTGGAGGCTAAGGTGAAGATTTGTATGGGTTTTCAGAAAAGAAGAGTGAATGTTGGGGTTAAGAGGGTGGTGAGAGTAAGTGAGCTTGGGAAGGAGACTTGTGTGAGGAAGTACCAGGAGAGACTGAGTACAGAATGGCAAAAGGTGAGAACAGTGGAAGTAAGGGGAGTGGGGGAGGAATGGGATGTATTTAGGGAATCAGTGATGGAGTGCGCAAAAGATGCTTGTGGCATGAGAAGCGTGGGAGGTGGGTTGATTAGAAAGGGTAGTGAGTGGTGGGATGAAGAAGTAAGATTATTAGTGAAAGAGAAGAGAGAGTCATTTGGACGATTTTTGCAGGGAAAAAATGCAATTGAGTGGGAGATGTATAAAAGAAAGAGACAGGAGGTCAAGAGAAAGGTGCAAGAGGTGAAAAAGAGGGGAAATGAGAGTTGGGGTGAGAGAATATCATTAAATTTTAGGATGAAAAAAAAGATGTTCTGGAAGGAGGTAAATAAAGTGCATAAGCCAAGGGAGGAAAAGGGAACTTCAGTGAAGGGCGCTAATGGGGAGGTGATAAGAAGTAGTGGTGATGTGAGAAGGAGGTGGAGTGAGTATTTTGAAGGTTTGTTGAATGTGTTTGATGATAGAGTGGCAGATATAGGGTGTTTTGGTCGAGGTGGTGTGCAAAGTGAGAGGGTTAGGTAAAATGATTTGGTAAACAGAGAAGAGGTAGTAAAAGCTTTGCGGAGGATGAAAGCCGGCAAGGCAACAGGTTTGGATGGTATTGCAGTGGAATTTATTAAAAAAAGGGGGTGACTGTATTGTTGACTTGTTGGTAAGGTTATCTAACGTATGTATGGTTCATGGTGAGGTGCCTGAGGATTGGCGGAATGCTTGCATAGTGCCATTGTACAAAGGCAAAGGGGATAAGAGTGATTGCTCAAATTACAGAGTTATACGTTTTTTGAGTATTCCTTGTAAATTATATGGGAGGGTATTGATTGAGAAGGTGAAGACATGTACAGAGCATCAGATTGGGGATGAGCTGTGTGGTTTCAGAAGTGGTAGAGGATGTGTGGATCAGGTGTTTGCTTTGAAGAATGTATGTGAGAAATACTTAGGAATACAAATGGATTTGTATGTAGCATTTATGGATCTGGAGAAGGCACATGATAGAGTTGATAGAGATGGTCTGTGGAAGGTTTTAAGAATATATGGTGTAGGAGGCAAGTTGTTAGAAGCAGTGAAAAGTTTTTATGAAGGATGTAAGGCAGGTGTAAGTGTAGGAAAAGAGGAAAGTGATTGGTTCTCAGTGAATATAGGTTTCCGGCAGGTGTGTGTGATGTCTCCATGGTTGTTTAATTTGTTTATGGATGGGGTTGTTAGGGAGGTGAATGCAAGATTTTTGGAAAGAGGGGCAAGTATTCAGTCTGTTGTGGATGAGAGAGCATGGGAAGTGAGTCAGTTGTTGTTCGCTGATGATACAGCGCTGGTGGCTGATTCATGTAAGGAACTGCAGAACCTGGTGACTGAGTTTGGTAAAGTGTGTGAAAGAAGAAAGTTAAGAGTAAATGTGAATAAGAGCAAGGTTATTAGGTACAGTAGGGTTGAGGGTCAAGTCAATTGGGAGGTAAGTTTGAATGGAGAAAAACTGGAGGAACTCCATATGTATATATATATATATATATATATATATATATATATATATATATATATATATATATATATATATATATATATATATATATATATATATATATTTCATTATACTTTGTTGCTGTCTCCCGCGTTAGCACAGACGAAAGAATGGCCCAACCCGCTCACATACACAAGTATATACATACACATCCCCAGAAGCATATATACATACCTATATATCTGAACGTATATATATATATATATATATATATATATATATATATATATATATATATATATATATATATATATATATATATATATATATATATATTAATTCATTTATTTATTTATTTTGCTTTGTCGCTGTCTCCCGCGCCTGCAAGGTAGCGCAAGGAAACAGACGAAAGAGATGGCCCAACCCACCCCCACACACATGCACACACACACACGTCCACACACGCAAACATACACACCCACACATCCCAACGTACACACATATATACGCACACAGACAAACACATATACACACATGCACACAATTCACACTGTCCGCCCCTACTCTCCCCCATCGCCACTCCGCCACACACGGAATAACATCCCCCTCCCCCCTCTTGTGCGCGAGGCAGCGCTAGGAAAAGACAACAAAGGCCACATTCGTTCACACTCAGTCTCTAGCTGTCATATATAATGCACCGAGACCACAGCTCCCTCTCCACATCTAGATCCCACAGAGCTTTCTATGGTTTACCCCAGACGCTTCACATACCCTGGTTCGATCCATTTGCATCACATCCACCCGGGTATACAACATCGTTCCAATGCACTTTATTCCTTGCACGCCTCTCACCATCGTGCATGTTCAGGCCCGGATCACTCAAAATCTTTTTCACTCCATCTTTCCACCTCCAATTTGGTCTCCCACTTCTACTTGTTCCCTTCACCTCTGACATATATATCCTCTTTGTCAATCTTTCCATACTCATTCTCTCTATGTGACCAAACCATTTCAAAACACCCTCTTCTCCTTTCTCAACCACACTCTTTTTATTACCACAAATCACTCTTACCCTATTATTACTTACTCGGTCAAACCACCTCACCACATATTCTCCTCAAAAATCTCATTTCCAGCACATCCACCCTCCTCCGAACAACTCTATCTATAACCCACGCCTGGCAACCATATAATACTGTTGGAATCACTATTCCTTCAAACATACAAATTTTTGCTTTCGAAGATAACGTTCTCGACTTCCACACATACTTCAACGCTCCCAGAACTTTCGCGCCCTCCCCCACCCTATGATTCACTTCCGCTTCCATGGTTCCATCCACTGCCAAATCCACTCCCAGATGTCTAAAACATTTTACTTCCTCCAGTTTTCTTCCATTCAAACTTACCTCCACATTGTCTTGTCACTTTACCCTACTGTACCTAAAAACCTCTCTCTTATTCATATTTACTCTCAGCTTTCTTCTTTCACACACTTTACCAAACCCAGTCACAAACTTCTGCAGTTTTTCACCTGAATCAGCCACCAGCGATGTATCATCACGGAACAACAGCTGACTCACTTCCCAAGCTCTCTCATCCTCAACAGACTGCATACTTGCCCCTGTTTCCAAAAGTTTTGCATTCACCTCGCTAACGACCCCATCCATAAACAAATTAAACAATCGTGGAGAAATCACGCACCCCTGCCGCTAACCCGTATTCACTGAATACCAATCACTTTCCTCTCTTCCTACATGTACACATGCCTTACATCCTCGATAAACACTTTTCACTGCTTCTAACAACTTGCCTCCTACAAAATATATTCTTAATACCTTCCACAAAGCATCTCTATCAACTCTCTCATATGCCTTCTCCAGATCTATAAACGCTACACACAAATCTATTTGCATTTCTAAGTATTTCTCACATACATTCTTCAAAGCAAACACATGATCGACATATCCTCTACCACTTAAGAAACCACACTCTTCTTCCCCAATCTGATGCTCTGTACATGCCTTCACCATCTCAATCAATACCCTCCCATATGATTTCCCAGGAATACTCAACAGACTTATCCCTCTGTAATTTGAACACTCACTTTTATCCCCTTTGCCTTTGTACAATGGCACTATGCACGCATTCCACAAATAGTCAGGTACTTCACCAAGAATCATACATGCATTAAATAACCTTACCAACCAGTCAACAATACAGTCACCCCCTTTTTTGATAAATTCCACCGCAATACCATCCAAACCAACTGCCTTGCAGCCATTATCTTCCGCAAAGCTTTTACTACCTCTTCTCTGTTTACCAAATCATTCTCCCTAACCCTGTCACTTTGCACACAACTTCAACAAAAACATCCTATATCTGCCACTCTATCATCAAAGACGTTCAACAAACCTCCAAAATACTCACTCCATCTCCTCACCTCACCACTACTTGTTATCACATCCCCATTAGCGCCCTTTACTGATGTTCCCATTTGTTCCCTTGTCTTACGCACTTTATTTACCTCCTTCCAAAACATCTTTTTATTCTCTCTAAGATTTAATGATACTCTCTGACCCCATCTCTCATTTGTCCTCTTTTTCAACTCTTGCACCTTTCTTTTGATATCCTGACTCTTTCTTTTATATATATCCCAGTCATTGGAATTTTTTCCCCGCAAAAATCGTCGAAATGCCTCTCTCTTCTCTTTCACAAATAACTTTAATTCTTCATCACACCACTCACTACCCTTTGTAATCTGCCCAACTCCCACGTTTCTCATGCCACAAGCATCTTTTGCGCAAGCCATCACTGCTTCCATAAAGTCCCCTTCCCAAGCTCACTTACTCTCACCACTCTCTTCACCCCAACATTCTCCCTTCTTTTCTGAAAACCTCTACAAATATTCACCTTCTTCTCGACAAGATAATGATCAGATATCTCTCCTGTTGTACCTTTGAGCACATTAACATCGCAAAGTCTCTCTTTCGTACGCCTATCAATTAACACGTAATCCCATAACGCTCTCTGGCCATCTATCCTATCTGCATACGTGTACTTATATATGTCTCCCTTTTTCAACCGTGTATTCCCAATCATCAGTCTTTTTTCAGCACATGAATCTACAAGCTCTTCACCATTTCCATTTACAACACTGAACACCTCATGTGCAGAAATTGTTTCCTCAACTGCCACATTAATAACCTTTGCATTCAAATCACACATCACTTTAACCCGGTCTTGTGCATCAAAACTACTAACACACTCACTCATCTGCTCCCAAAACACTTGCCTCTCTTGATCTTTCTTCTCATGCACAGGTGCATATGCAACAATAATCATCAAACTCTCTCCATCCACTTTCAGTTTTACGCATATCAATCTAGAGTTTACTTTGTTACAATCTATCACATACTCCAACCACTCCTGTTTCAGGAGTAGCACTACTCCTTCCCTTGCTATTGTTCTCTCAGTAACCCCTGACTTTACTTCTAAGACATTTCCAAGCCACTCTTTCCCTTTACCCTTGAGCTTCGTCTCACTCAGAACCAGAACATCCAGGTTCTTTTCCTACATCATACTACCTATCTCTCCTGTTTTCTCATCCTGGTTACATCCAAACACATTTAGACACCCCAATCTGAGCCTTCGAGGAGGATGAGCATTCCCAATGTGACTCCTTCTTCTGTTTCCCATTTCAAAATGTTATATATATAAATATATATATATATATATATATATATATATATATATATATATATATATATATATATATATATATACATGTAGGAAGAGAGGAAAGTGATTGGTTCTCAGTGAATGTAGGTTTGCGGCAGGGGTGTGTGATGTCTCCATGGTTGTTTAATTTGTTTATGGATGGGGTTGTTAGGGAGGTGAATGCAAGAGTTTTGGAAAGAGGGGCAAGTATGAAGTCTGTTGGGGATGAGAGAGCTTGAGAAGTGAGTCAGTTGTTGTTCGCTGATGATACAGCGCTGGTGGCTGATTCATGTGAGAAACTACAGAAGCTGGTGACTGAGTTTGGTAAAGTGTGTTGAAGAAGAAAGTTAAGAGTAAATGTGAATAAGAGCAAGGTTATTAGGTACAGTAGGGTTGAGGGTCAAGTCAATTGGGAGGTGAGTTTGAATGGAGAAAAACTGGAGGAAGTGAAGTGTTTTAGATATCTGGGAGTGGATCTGGCAGCGGATGGAACCATGGAAGCGGAAGTGGATCATAGGGTGGGGGAGGGGGCGAAAATTCTGGGGGCCTTGAAGAATGTGTGGAAGTCGAGAACATTATCTCGGAAAGCAAAAATGGGTATGTTTGAAGGAATAGTGGTTCCAACAATGTTGTATGGTTGCGAGGCGTGGGCTATGGATAGAGTTGTGCGTAGGAGGATGGATGTGCTGGAAATGAGATGTTTGAGGACAATGTGTGGTGTGAGGTGGTTTGATCGAGTGAGTAACGTAAGGGTAAGAGAGATGTGTGGAAATAAAAAGAGCGTGGTTGAGAGAGCAGAAGAGGGTGTTTTGAAGTGGTTTGGGCACATGGAGAGAATGAGTGAGGAAAGATTGACCAAGAGGATATATGTGTCGGAGGTGGAGGGAACGAGGAGAAGAGGGAGACCAAATTGGAGGTGGAAAGATGGAGTGAAAAAGATTTTGTGTGATCAGGGCCTGAACATGCAGGAGGGTGAAAGGAGGGCAAGGAATAGAGTGAATTGGAGCGATGTGGTACACCAGGGTTGACGTGCTGTCAGTGGATTGAATCAAGGCATGTGAAGCGTCTGGGGTAAACCATGGAAAGCTGTGTAGGTATGTATATTTGCGTGTGTGGACGTATGTATATACATGTGTATGGGGGGGGTTGGGCCATTTCTTTCGTCTGTTTCCTTGCGCTACCTCGCAAACGCGGGAGACAGCGACAAAGTATAAAAAAAAAAAAATATATATATATATATATATATATATATATATATATATATATATTTTTTTTTTTTTTTCTTCTTTCTTTTAAAATATTCGCCATTTTCCGCGTTAGCTAGGTAGCGTATATATATATATATATATATATATATATATATATATATATATATATATATATATATATATATATATATATATATATATATATATATATATATATATATATATATAGTAGATTATTATTCTAAAAATTCCCAACAAATATTCAGAAGAGTAGACTTTAAAGAACAGTCATCTGGGTAAGCAACATCTTTGCACATATTGCCCACCAGGTACTCGTTCGTACGTCCTCCTGATGGGTCCTGGGGCACACGGGAGGCAGATGGATCCTACACCGGCATGGTGGGCATGGTGGGAAGAAGAGTAAGTTCTTATCCTTCTTTTGCCGTATATGCATATTCATTTAAATACCTTTTTTTTCATACTACTCTCCATTTCCCGCACTAGCGAGGTAGCGTTAACAACAGAGGACTGGGCCTTTTGATTGAATATCCTCACCTGGCCCCCTTCTCTGTTTCTTCTTTTGGAAAATTAAAAAAGAATGAGAGGGGAGGATTTGCAGCCCCCCGCTCCCTTCCTTTTAGTCGCCTTAAACGACAAGCAGGGAATACTTGGGAAGTATTCTTTCTCCCTTATCTCCAAGGATAGATTCTAAAACATATATTACTTTTATCTATTTATCATACTATATATACTATACTTGGGAAGTGAGTCAGTTGTTGTTCGCTGATGATATAAATATATGGTGGGTGATTCATGTGAGAAACTGAAGAAGCTGGTGACTGAGATTGGTAAAGTGTCTGAAAGAAGAAAGTTAAGAGTAAATGTGAATAAGAGCAAGGTTATTAGGTAGAGTAGGGTTGAGGGTCAAGTCAATTGGGAGGTATGTTTGAATGGAGAAAAACTGGAGGAAGTAAAGTGTTTTAGATATCTGGGAGTGGATCTGGCAGCGGATGGAACCATGGAAGCGGAAGTGAATCATGAGGTGGGGGAGGGGGCGAAAAACTTGGGAGCTTGAAAAATGTGTGGAAATCGAGAACATTATCTCCGAAAGCAAAAATGGGTATGTTTGAAGGAATAGTGGTTCCAACAATGTTGCATGGTTCCGAGGCGTGGGCTATGGATAGAGTTGTGCGCAGGAAGGTGGATGTGCTGGAAATGAGATATATATATATGTATATATATATATATATATATATATATATATATATATATATATATATATATATATATATATACATATATATATATATATATATATATATATATATATATATATATATATATATATATATATATAAATAATATATATATATATATATATATATATATATATATATATATATATATAATATAATTTTTTTTTTTTTTTTTTGGCTATGTCGCTGTCTCCCGCGTTTGCGAGGTAGCGCAAGGAAACAGACGAAAGAAATGGCCCAACACACTCCCATACACATGTATATACATACGTCCACACACGCAAATATACATACCTACACAGCTTTCCATGGTTTACCCCAGACGCTTCACATGCCCTGATTCAATCCACTGACAGCACGTCAACCCCGGTATACCACATCGATCCAATTCACTCTATTCCTTGCCCTCCTTTCACCCTCGTGCATGTTCAGGCCCCGATCACAAAAAATCTTTTACACTCCATCTTTCCACCTCCAATTTGGTCTCCCACTTCTCCTCGTTCCCTCCACCTCCGACACATATATCCTCTTGGTCAATCTTTCCTCACTCATCCTCTCCATGTGCCCAAACCACTTCAAAACACCCTCCTCTGCTCTCTCAACCACGCTCTTTTTATTTCCACACATCTCTCTTACCCTTACGTTACTCACTCGATCAAACCACCTCACACCACACATTGTCCTCAAACATCTCATTTCCAGCACATCCATCCTCCTGCGCACAACTCTATCCATAGCCCACGCCTCGCAACCATACAACATTGTTGGAACAACTATTCCTTCAAACATACCCATTTTTGCTTTCCGAGATAATGTTCTCGACTTCCACACATTCTTCAAGGCCCCCAGAATTTTCGCCCCCTCCCCCACCCTATGATCCACTTCCGCTTCCATGGTTCCATCCGCTGCCAGATCCACTCCCAGATATCTAAAACACTTCACTTCCTCCAGTTTTTCTCCATTCAAACTCACCTCCCAATTGACTTGACCCTCAACCTACTGTACCTAATAACCTTGCTCTTATTCACATTTACTCTTAACTTTCTTCTTCCACACACTTTACCAAACTCAGTCACCAGCTTCTGCAGTTTCTCACATGAATCAGCCACCAGCGCTGTATCATCAGCGAACAACAACTGACTCACTTCCCAAGCTCTCTCATCCCCAACAGACTTCATACTTGCCCCTCTTTCCAAAACTCTTGCATTTACCTCCCTAACAACCCCATCCATAAACAAATTAAACAACCATGGAGACATCACACACCCCTGCCGCAAACCTACATTCACTGAGAACCAATCACTTTCCTCTCTTCCTACACGTACACATGCCTTACATCCTCGATAAAAACTTTTCACTGCTTCTAACAACTTTCCTCCCACACCATATATTCTTAATACCTTCCACAGAGCATCTCTATCAACTCTATCATATGCCTTCTCCAGATCCATAAATGCTACATACAAATCCATTTGCTTTTCTAAGTATTTCTCACATACATTCTTCAAAGCAATGTGGCATGAGAAGAGTGGGAGGTGGGTTGATTAGAAAGGGTAGTGAGTGGTGGGATGAAGAAGTAAGAGTATTAGTGAAAGAGAAGAGAGAGGCATTTGGACGATTTTTGCAGGGAAAAAATGCAATTGAGTGGGAGATGTATAAAAGAAAGAGACAGGAGGCCAAGAGAAGGGTGCAAGAGGTGAAAAAAAGGGCAAATGAGAGTTGGGGTGAGAGAGTATCATTAAATTTTAGGGAGAATAAAAAGATGTTCTGGAAGGAGGTAAATAAAGTGCGTAAGACAAGGGAGCAAATGGGAACTTCAGTGAAGGGCGCAAATGGGGAGGTGATAACAAGTAGTGGTGATGTGAGAAGGAGATGGAGTGAGTATTTTGAAGGTTTGTTGAATGTGTTTGATGATAGAGTGGCAGATATAGGGTGTTTTGGTCGAGGTGGTGTGCAAAGTGAGAGGGTTAGGGAAAATGATTTGGTAAACAGAGAAGAGGTAGTGAAAGCTTTGCGGAAGATGAAAGCCGGCAAGGCAGCAGGTTTGGATGGAATTGCAGTGGAATTTATTAAAAAAGGGTGTGACTGTATTGTTGACTGGTTGGTAAGGTTATTTAATGTATGTATGACTCATGGTGAGGTGCCTGAGGATTGGCGGAATGCGTGCATAGTGCCATTGTACAAAGGCAAAGGGGATAAGAGTGAGTGCTCAAATTACAGAGGTATAAGTTTGTTGAGTATTCCTGGTAAGTTATATGGGAGGGTATTGATTGAGAGGGTGAAGGCATGTACAGAGCATCAGATTGGGGAAGAGCAGTGTGGTTTCAGAAGTGGTAGAGGATGTGTGGATCAGGTGTTTGCTTTGAAGAATGTATATATATATATATATATATGTATATATATATATATATATATATATATATATATATATATATATATATATATATATATATATATATATATATATATATATATATATGTATATATATATATATATAAAAATATATATATATATATATATATATTATATATATATATATATATATATATATATATATATATATATATATATATATATATATATATATATATATATACATATATATATATATATATATATATATATATATATATATATATATATATATATATATATATATATATATATATATATATATATATAAATGCCTAGTGCATATGCACCAATAATCACCCATCTCTCTTCATCCTATTTCACTTAATGGATTAAGATATTGGATTAGGTGTTAATTGAAAGACGCGCGAAAAAGAGACTTTTGGATGTTAATGTGCCGAGAGGTGCACTTGGAGAGATGTCTGATCATTATCTTGTGGAGGCGAAGGTGAAGATTTCTCGAGGTTTTTCAGAAAAGAAGAATGTTAGGGTGAGGAGAGTGGTGAGAGTAAGTGAGCTTGGTAAGGAGACTTGTGTGAGGAAGTACCAGGAGGGAATGAGTACAGAAAGGAAAAAGGTGAAAACAAAGTATGGGGAGTGCGGGAGGAATGGGATGTATTTAGGGAATCAGTGATGGCTTGCAGAAAAGATGCTTGTGTCATGAGGAGAGTGGGAAGTTGGCAGATTAGAAAGGGTAGTGACTGGTGTGATGAAGAGGTGAGATTATTAGTGAAAGAGAAGAGAGAGGCATTTGGACAATTTTTACAGGGAAATAATGCAAATGACTGGGATATGTATAAAAGAAAGAGGCAAGACGTCAGGGGAAAGGTGCAGGAGGCGAACAAGAGGGCAAATGAGAGTTGAGGTGAGAAGGTATTATTAAATTTTAGGGAAAATATAAAGGTGTTTTGGAAAGAAGGGACAAGGGAACATCAATGAAGGGGCCTAATGGAGAGGTAATATCAGATTATGGTGATGTGAGAGGGAGATGGAGTGAGTATTTTGAAATGTTCTTGAATGTGTTTCATAATAAAGTGGCAGACATAGGGTGTTTTGGTTGAGGTGGTGTGCAAGGAGAGAGGGTTAGGGAGAATGATTTCGTAAACAGTGAAGAGGTAGTAAGAGCTTTGCGGAAGATGAAAGCCGGCAAGTCAGAGGTTTTGGATGGCATTGCAGTGAATATATTTAAAAAGGGGGTGACTGTATTGATGACTGCTTGGTAAGGATATTTAATGTATGTATAACTCATGGTGAGGTGCCTGAGGACTGGCGGAATGCTTGCATAGTGCCATTGTACAAAGGCAAAGGGGATAAGAGAGAGTGCTCAAATTACAGAGGTATAAGTTTGTTGAGTATTCCTGGGAAATTCCATGGGAGGGTATTGATTGAGAGGGTGAAGGCATGTACAGAGCATCAAATTGGAGAAGAGCAGTGTGGTTTCAGAAGTGGTAGAGAATGTGTGGATCAGGTGTTTGCTTTGAAGAATGTATGTGAGAAATACTTAGGAAAGCAAATGGATTTATATGTAGCATTCATGGATCTGGAAAAGACATATGATATAGTTGATAAAGATGCTCTATGGAAGGTATTAAAAATATAAGGATTGGGAAGTAAGTTGCGAGAAGCAGTGAAAAGTTTTTATCGTGGATGTAAGGCATGTGTACGTGTAGGAAGAGCGGAAAGTGATTTGTTCTCAGTGAAAGTTGGTTTTCGACAGGGTTGTGTGATGTCTCCATGGTTGTATAATTTGTTTATGGATAGGGTTTTAGGGAGGTGAATGAAAGAGTTTTGGAAAGAGGGGCAAGTATGCAGTCTGTTGTGGATGAGAGAGCTTAGGAAGTGAGTCAGTTGTTGTTCGCTAATGATACAGCGCTGGTGGCTGATTCGGGTGAGAAACTGCAGAAGCTGGTGACTGAGTTTGGTAAAGTGTGTGATAGAAGAAAGCTGAGCGTAAATGTGAATAAGAGCAAGGATATTAGGTACAGTAGGGTTGAGGGATAAGTTTATTGGGAGGTAAGTTTGAATGGAGAAAAACTGGAGGATGTGAAGTGCTTTAGATATCTGGGAGTGGATTTGGCAGCGGATGTAACAATGGAAGCAGAAGCGAATCATAGGGTGGGGTAGGGAGCGAAAGTTCTAGGAGCGTTCAAAAATGTGTGGAAGTCGAAAACGCTATATTGGAAAGCAAAAATGGGTACGTTTGAAGGAATAGTGTTTCCAACAATGTTATAAGGTTGTGAGGCATGGGCAATAGATAGAGTTGTGAGCAGGAGGGTGGATATGCCGGAAATGAAATGTTTGAGGACAATGTGTGGTGTGAGGTGGTTTGATCGAGTAAGTAATGAAAGGGTAAGATAGATGTGTGGTAATAAAAAGAGTGTGGTTGAGAGAGCAGAAGAGGGTGTTTTGAGATGGTTTGGTCACATGGAGAGAATGAATGAAGAATGACTGACAAAGAGGAAATATGTGACGGAGGTGGAGGGAACGAGGAGAAGTGAAAGGCCAAATTGGAGGTGGAAAGATGGAGTTAGAAAGATTTTGAGTACTCGGGGCCTGATCATGCAGGAGGGTGAAAGGCGTGCAAGGAATAGAGTGAATTAGAACGATGTTGTATACCGGGTTCGACATGCTGTCAATGGATTAAACCAGGGCATGTGAAGCGTATGGGGTAAACCATGGAAAGTTCTGTGTGGCCTGGATGTGAAAAGGATGCTGTGGTTTCGGTGCATTATACATGACAGATAGAGACTGAGTGTGAACGAATGTGGTATTTGTTGTCTTTTCTTACCGCTACCTCGCGCACATTTGGGTGAAGGGGGTTTTCGTTTCATAAGTGGAGGGCTGGTGACCGGAATGAATAGAGGCAGAAAGTTTGAATTATGTACATGTGTATGTATGTATATGTCTCTGTGTGTATAGATATGTATACGGTGAGATGTATAGGTATGTATATATACATGTCTGTACACGTATGTATATACATGTGTATGTGGGTGGGTTGGGTTATTCTTTCGTCTGTGTCTTTATAAAAAAGAGAATATATATCTATATATATTTATTTATATTTTTTTATTATACTTTGTCGCTGTCTCCCGCGTTTGCGAGGTAGCGCAAGGAAACAGACGAAAGAAATGGCCCACCCCCCCCCCCAATACACATGTATATACATACGTCCACACACACAAATATACATACCTACACAGCTTTCCATGGTTTACCCCAGACGCTTCACATGCCTTGATTCAATCCACTGACAGCACGTCAACCCCGGTATACCACATCGATCCAATTCACTCTATTCCTTGCCCTCCTTTCACCCTCCTGCATGTTCAGGCCCCGATCACACAAAATCTTTTTCACTCCATCTTTCCACCTCCAATTTGGTCTCCCTCTTCTCCTCGTTCCCTCCACCTCCGACACATATATCCTCTTGGTCAATCTTTCCTCACTCATTCTCTCCATGTGCCTAAACCACTTCAGAACACCCTCTTCTGCTCTCTCAACCACGCTCTTTTTATTTCCACACATCTCTCTTACCCTTACGTTACTCACTCGATCAAACCACCTCACACCACACATTGTCCTCAAACATCTCATTTCCAGCACATCCATCCACCTGCGCACAACTCTATCCATAGCCCACGCCTCGCAACCATACAACATTGTTGGAACCACTATTCCTTCAAACATACCCATTTTTGCTGTCCGAGATAATGTTCTCGACTTCCACACATTCTTCAAGGCCCCCAGAATTTTCGCCCCCTCCCCCATCCTATGATCCACTTCCGCTTCCATGGTTCCATCCGCTGCCAGATCCACTCCCAGATATCTAAAACACTTCACTTCCTCCAGTTTTTCTCCATTCAAACTCACCTCCCAATTGAATTGACCCTCAACCCTACTGTACCTAATAACCTTGCTCTTATTCACATTTACTCTTAACTTTCTTCTTCCACACACTTTACCAAACTCAGTCACCAGCTTCTGCAGTTTCTCACATGAATCAGCCACCAGCGCTGTATCATCAGCGAACAACAACTGACTCACTTCCAAAGCTCTCTCATCCCCAACAGACTTCATACTTGCCCCTCTTTCCAAAACTCTTGCATTTACCTCCCTAACAACCCCATCCATAAACAAATTAAACAACCATGGAGACATCACACATACCTGCCGCAAACCTACATTCACTGAGAACCAATCACTTTCCTCTCTTCCTACACGTATATATGCCTTACATACTCGATAAAAACTTTTCACTGCTTCTAACAACTTTCCTCCCACACCATATATTCTTAATACCTTCCACAGAGCATCTCTATCAACTCTATCATATGCCTTCTCCAGATCCATAAATGCTACATACAAATCCATTTGCTTTTCTAAGTATTTCTCACATACATTCTTCAAAGCAAACACCTGATCCACACATCCTCTACCACTTCTGAAACCACACTGCTCTTCCCCAATCTGATGCTCTGTACATGCCTTCACCCTCTCAATCAATATCCTCCCATATAATTTACCAGGAATACTCAACAAACTTATACCTCTGTAATTTGAGCACTCACTCTTATCCCCTTTGCCTTTGTACAATGGCACTATGCACGCATTCCGCCAATCCTCAGGCACCTCACCATGAGTCATACATACATTAAATAACCTTACCAACCAGTCAACAATACAGTCACCCCCTTTTTTAATAAATTCCACTGCAATACCATCCAAACCTGCTGCCTTGCCGGCTTTCATCGTCCGCAAAGCTTTCACTACCTCTTCTCTGTTTACCAAATCATTTTCCCTAACCCTCTCACTTTGCAAACAACCTCGACCAAAACACCCTATATCTGCCACTCTATCATCATACACATTCAACAAACCTTCAAAATACTCACTCCATCTCCTTCTCACATCACCACTACTTGTTATCACCTCCCCATTTGCGCCCTTCACTGAAGTTCCCATTTGCTCCCTTGTCTTACGCACTTTATTTACCTCCTTCCAAAACATCTTTTTATTCTTCCTAAAATTTAATGATACTCTCTCACCCCAACTCTCATTTGCCCTTTTTTTCACCTCTTGCACCTTTCTCTTGACCTCCTGTCTCTTTCTTTTATACATCTCCCACTCAATTGTATTTTTTCCCTGCAAAAATCGTCCAAATGCCTCTCTCTTCTCTTTCACTAACACTCTTACTTCTTCATCCCACCACTCACTACCCTTTCTAATCAACCCACTTCCCACTCTTCTCATGCCACAAGCATCTTTTGCGCAATCCATCACTGATTCCCTAAATACATCCCATTCCTCCCCCACTCCCCTTACTTCCATTGTTCTCACCTTTTTCCATTCTGTACTCAGTCTCTCCTGGTACTTCCTCACACAGGTCTCCTTCCAAAGCTCACTTACTCTCACCACCCTCTTCACCCCAACATTCACTCTTCTTTTCTGAAAACCCATACAAATCTTCACCTTAGCCTCCAAAAGATAATGATCAGACATCCCTCCAGTTGCACCTCTCAGCACATTAACATCCAAAAGTCTCTCTTTCGTACGCCTGTCAATTAACACGTAATCCAATAACGCTCTCTGGCCATCTCTCCTACTTACATAAGTATACTTATGTATATCTCGCTTTTTAAACCAGGTATTCCCAATCATCAGTCCTTTTTCATCACATAAATCTACAAGCTCTTCACCATTTCCATTTACTACACTGAACACCCCATGTATACCAATTATTCCCTCAACTGCCACATTACTCATCTTTGCATTCAAATCACCCATCACTATAACCCGGTCTCGTGCATCAAAACCACTAACACACTCATTCAGCTGCTCCCAAAACACTTGCCTCTCACGATCTTTCTTCTCATGCCCAGGTGCATATGCACCAATAATCACCCACCTCTTTCCATCAACTTTCAGTTTTATCCATATTAATCGAGAATTTACTTTCTTACATTCTATCACATACTCCCACAACTCCTGTTTCAGGAGTATTGCTACTCCTTCCCTTGCTCTTGTCCTCTCACTAACCCCTGACTTTACTCCCCAGACATTCCCAAACCACTCTTCCCCTTTACCCTTGAGCTTCGTTTCACTCAGAGCCAAAACATCCAGGTTCCTTTCCTCAAACATACTACCTATCTCTCCTTTTTTCACATCTTCGTTACATCCACACACATTTAGGCACCCCACTCTGAGCCTTCGAGGAGGATGAGCACTCCCCGCGTGACTCCTTCTTCTGTTTCCCATTTTAGAAAGTTAATACAAGGACGGGAGGATTTCTGGCCCCCCCGCTCCCGTCCCCTCTAGTCGCTTTCTACGACACGCGAGGAATACGTGGGAAGTATTCTTTCACCCCTATCCCTAGGGATAATATACATATACATATACATACACACATACACACACATACACATACATACGCACATATACACACACACACACACATACATATATATACATATGAAAAATGTAAGAAACAATTTAGAAAACTGAAACTTCTAGCTTGAAATGAATGAAAAAATGAATGTCACATAATGGTTCAACCTCTGGCTATGGAAAAAGGAAATGTATAATTTATTTACACAAACGTCAATAGCAGTTCTCATCAATTTAACCACTGTATCAATAAGCTTCAATGTCTAAGCTACATTTTTCTCCAATTTCACTGTTTTCTTGTCAAACACCATGTATGAAAACTGTCACTCCAGTAAAACAACTATAAACATTTACTTCCCCTTTAAAAAAAGTTCTGGGGAAGTCTGTCTCTAATCACTGCGGGAAACTCTACCACCTGGCGAGGTTTGTGTTGCAATGGTTCCCGATTCACAAACGTAGTAGCATCACTGGTGGGCCAAGGTAGTTCCGTTTGCGAAGAGGCGCTTTATATGATGTCTTGACACACGATGATCTTAACGAGGTGATGATAGAGGTCCAGTGGAAATATATAGAGGCATATATATATATATATATATATATATATATATATATATATATATATATATATATATATATATATATATATATATATATATATATATATATATATATATATATATATATATATATATATATATATATATATATATATATATATGTGTGGATCAGGTGTTTGCTTTGAAGAATGTATGTGAGAAATACTTAGAAAAGCAAATGGATTTGTATGTAGCATTTATGGATCTGGAGAAGGCATATGATAGAGTTGATAGAGATGCTCTGTGGAAGGTATTAAGAATATATGGTGTGGGAGGAAAGTTGTTAGAAGCAGTGAAAAGTTTTTATCGAGGATGTAAGGCATGTGTACGTGTAGGAAGAGAGGAAAGTGATTGGTTCTCAGTGAATGTAGGTTTGCGGCAGGGGTGTGTGATGTCTCCATGGTTGTTTAATTTGTTTATGGATGGGGTTGTTAGGGAGGTAAATGCAAGAGTTTTGGAAAGAGGGGCAAGTATGAAGTCTGTTGGGGATGAGAGAGCTTGGGAAGTGAGTCAGTTGTTGTTCGCTGATGATACAGCGCTGGTGGCTGATTCATGTGAGAAACTGCAGAAGCTGGTGACTGAGTTTGGGAAAGTGTGTGGAAGAAGAAAGTTAAGAGTAAATGTGAATAAGAGCAAGGTTATTAGGTACAGTAGGGTTCAAGGTCAATTCAATTGGGAGGTGAGTTTGAATGGAGAAAAACTGGAGGAAGTGAAGTGTTTTAGATATCTGGGAGTGGATCTGGCAGCGGATGGAACCATGGAAGCGGAAGTGGATCATAGGGTGGGGGAGGGGGCGAAAATTCTGGGGGCCTTGAAGAATGTGTGGAAGTCGAGAACATTATCTCGGAAAGCAAAAATGGGTATGTATGAAGGAATAGTGGTTCCAACAATGTTGTATGGTTGCGAGGCGTGGGCTATGGATAGAGTTGTGCGCAGGAGGATGGATGTGCTGGAAATGAGATGTTTGAGGACAATGTGTGGTGTGAGGTGGTTTGATCGAGTGAGTAACGTAAGGGTAAGAGAGATGTGTGGAAATAAAAAGAGCGTGGTTGAGAGAGCAGAAGAGGGTGTTTTGAAGTGGTTTGGGCACATGGAGAGGATGAGTGAGGAAAGATTGACCAAGAGGATATATGTGTCGGAGGTGGAGGGAACAAGGAGAAGAGGGAGACCAAATTGGAGGTGGAAAGATGGAGTGAAAAAGATTTTGTGTGATCGGGGCCTGAACATGCAGGAGGGTGAAAGGAGGGCAAGGAATAGAGTGAATTGGAGCGATGTGGTATACCGGGGTTGACGTGCTGTCAGTGGATTGAATCAAGGCATGTGAAGCGTCTGGGGTAAGCCATGGAAAGCTGTGTAGGTATGTATATTTGCGTGTGTGGACATATGTATATACATGTGTATGGGAGGGGTTGGGCCATTTCTTTCGTCTGTTTCCTTGCGCTACCTCGCAAACGCGGGAGACAGCGACAAAGTATAATAAAATAAAAATATAATATATATATATATATATATGTATATATATATTTATATATATAAATATATATGTATATATATATATATATATATATATATATATATATATATATATATATATATATATATATATATATATATATATATATATATATATATATATATATATATATATATATATATATATATATATATATATATATATATATATATATATATATATATATATATATATATATATATATATATATATATATATATATATATATATATATATATATATATATATATATATATATATATATATATATATATATATATATATATATATATATATATATATATATATATATATGTGTGTGTGTATGTATTTAATTTATCTATCTATTTTGCTATGTCGCTGTCTCCCGCGTAAGCGCGGTAGCGCAAGGAAAAAATGGCCTAACCCACCCACATAAACATGTATATACATACACGTCAACACACATCGCATATACGTACCTATACGTCTCAATGTATACATATATATATACAAACACAGACATATAAATATATACTCATGTACATAATTCATACTGTCTTCCTTTACTCATTCCCAATACCACCACGCCACACATAACAACACCCTCCTCCCTCATGTGTGCGAGGTAGCGCTAGGAAAAGACAACAAAGGCCTCATTCGTTCACAATCAGTCTCTAGCTGTCATGTAATAATGAACCGAAACCACAGCTCCCTTTCCACATCCAGGCACCACACAACTTTCCATGGTTTGCCCCAGACGCTTCACATGCCCTGGTGCAATCCAGTGACAGGACGTCGACCCCGGTATACTATATCGTTCCAATTCACTCTGTTCCTTGCCCGCCTTTCACTCTCCTGCATATTCAGGCCACGATCACACAAAATCTTTTTCACTCTATCTTTCCACCTCCAATTTCGTCAACCATTTCTCCTCGTTCCCTCCACCTCTAACACATATATCCTCTTGGTCAATCTTTCCTCACTCATTCTCTCCATGTAACCATACCATTTCAAAACACCCTCTTCTGCTCTCTCAACCACACTCTTTTCATTACCACACATCCCTCTTACCCTTACATTACTTACACGATCAAACCACCTCACACCACATGTCCTCAAACATCTCATTTCCATCACATCCATCCTCCTGCGCACAACTCTATCCATCGCCCACGCCTCGCAACAATACAACATTGTTGGAACCACTATTCCTTTAAACATACGCATTTTTGCTTTCCGAGATAATATTCTCGACTTCCGCATATTCTTCAAGGCTCCCAGAATTTTCAACCCCTCCCCCACCCTATGATTCACTGCCGATTCCATGGTTCCATCCGCTGCCAGATCCACTCCCAGACATCTTAAACACTTCACTTCCTCCAGTTTAGCTCCATTCGAACTTACCTCCCAATTTACTTGACCCTAAACCATACTGTACCTAATAACCTTACTCTTATTCATATTTACTCTCAACTTTCTTCCCTCACACACTTTACCAAACTCAGTTACTAGCTTCTGCAGTTTCTTACATGAATCAGCCACCAGCGCTGTATCATCAGCGAACAACAACTGACTCACTTCCCAAGCTCTCTCATCCACAACAGACTTCATACTTGCCCTCTTTCCAAAACTCTTGCATTCACCTCCCTAGCAACCCAATCCATAAACAAATCAAACAACCATGGAGACATCACACACCCCTGCCGCAAACCTACATTCACTGAGAACCAATCACTTTCTTCTCTTCCTACACGTACATATGCCTTACATCTTCGATAAAAACTTTTCACTGCTTCTAATAACTTGCCTTCAACACCATATATTCTTAATACCTTCCACAGAGCATCTCTATCAACTCTATCATATGCCTTCCCCAGATCCATAAATGCTACATACAAATCCATTTCTTTTCTAAGTATTTCTCACATACATTCTTCAAAGGAAACACCTGATCCACACATCCTCTACCACTTCTGAAAACACACTGCTCTTCCCCAATCTGATGCTCTGTACATTCCTTCACCCTCTCAATCAATACCCTCCTATATAATTTACCAGGAATACTCAACAAACTTATACCTCTGTAATTTGAGCACTCACTCTTAGCCCCTTTGCCTTTGTACAGTGGCACTTTTTAAGCATTCCGCTAATCCCCAGCCACCTCACCATGAATCATCCATACATTAAATAACCTTACCAACCAGTCAACACACAGTCACCCCATTTTTTAATAAATTGTACTGCAATACCATTCAAACCCGCTGCCTTGCCGGCTTTCATCTTCCGCAAAGCTTTTACTACCTCTTCTCTGTTTACCAAATCATTTTCCCTAATCCTCTCACTTTGCCCACCACCTCGACCGAAGTACCCTATATCTGCCAATCTATCATCAAACACATTCAACAAACCTTCAAAATACTCATTCCATCTCCTTCTCACATCACCACTACATGTTATCACCTCCCCATTAGTCCCCTTCACTGAAGTTCCCATTTGCTCCCTTGTCTTACGCACTTTATTTACCTTCTTTCAAAATATCTTTTTATTCACCCTAAAATTTAATGATACTCTCTCACCCCGACTCTCATTTGCCGTCTTTTTCACCTCTTGCATCTTTCTCTTGACCTCCTGCCTCTTTCTTTTATACATCTCCCACTCATTTGCATTATTTCCCTGCAAAAATCGTCGAAATGCCTCTCTCTTCTCTTTCACTAATGATATTACTTCTTCATCCCACCACTCACTACACTTTCTAAACTGCCCACCTCCCACGCTTCTCATGCCAAAAGCATCTTTTGCGCAAGCTATCACTGCTTCTCTAAGTACATCCCATTCCGCCCCCACTCCCCTTACCTCCTTTGTTCCCACAATTTTCCATTTTGTATTCAGTCTCTCCTGGTATTTCTTCACACAAGTCTCCTTCCCAAGCTCACTTACTCTCACCACTCTTTTCACCTCAACATTCTCTCTTCTTTTCTGAAAACCTCTGCAAATCTTCACCTTCGCCTCCACAAGATAATGATCAGACATCCCTCCAGTTGTACCTCTCCGCACATTAACATCCAAAAGTCTCTCTTTGGCGCGTCTATCAATTAACACGTAATCCAATAATGCTCTCTGGCCATCTCTCTTACTTACATACGTATACTTACGTATATCTCTTTTTTTAAACCAGGTATTCCCAATCACCAGTCCTTTTTCAGCATATAAATCTACAATCTCTTCACCATTTCCATTTACAACACTTGAGCACCCCATGTATACCAATCATTCCCTCAAAAGCCACATTACTTACCTTTGCATTCAAATCATCCATCACTATAACCCGGACTCGTGCATCAAAACACTTGCCTCTCATGATCTTTCTTCTCATGCCCAGGTGCACGAATAATCACCCATCTCTCTCCATCAACTTTCAGTTTTACCCATATCAATCTAGAATCTACTTTCTTACACTATATCACATACTCCCACCACTCCTGTTTCAGGAGTAGTGCTCTTGTCCTCTCACTAACCCCTTACTTTACTCCCAAGACATTCCCAAACCACTCTTCCTATTTACCCTTGAGTTTCGTTTCACTCAGAACCAAAGCATCCAGATTTGTTTCCTCAAACATACTACCAATATCTCCTTTTTTCTCTCATCTTGGTTACATCCACACACATTTAGACACCCCAGTCTGAGCCTTCGAGGAGGATGAGCACTCCCCGCGTAACTCCTTCTTCTGTTTCCCCTTTTAGAAAGTTGAAATACAAGGAGGGGAGGGTTCCTACCCCCCCGCTCCCGTCCCCTTTAGTCGCCTTCTACGACACGTGAGGAATGCGTGGGAAGTATTCTTTCTCCCCTATCCCCAGGGATATATCACATACTCCCACCACTCCTCTTTCAGGAGTAATTCTACTCCTTCCCTTGCTCTTGTCCTCTCACTAACCCCGGACTTTACTCCCAAGACATTCCCAAACCACTCTTCCCCTTTACCCTTGAGCTTCGTTTCTCTCAGAGCCAAAACATCCAGGTTCCTTTCTCAAACATACTACCTATCTCTCCTTTTTCCTCATCTTGGTTACATCCACACACATTTAGACACCCCAATCTGAGCCCTCGAGGAGGATGAGCACTCCCCGCGTGATTCCTTTTTCTGTTTCCCCTTTTAGAAAGTTAAAACATATATATTAATATATATATTGATATATATATATATATATATATATATATATATATATATATATATATATATATATATATATATATATATATATATATATATATATATATATATATATATATTTATATATATATATATATATATATATATATATATATATATATATATATATATATATATATTCTTTCTTTCTTTTAAACTATTCGCCATTTCCCGCGTCAGCGAGGTAGCGTTAAGAACAGAGGACTGGGCCTTTTTTGGAATATCCTCACCTGGCCCCCTCTGTTCCTTGTTTTGGAAAATTAAGAAAAAAAAAAAAAAACGAGAGGGGAGGATTTCCAGCCCCCCGCTCCCTCCCCTTTTAGTCGTCTTCTACGACACGTAGGGAATACGTGGGAAGTATTCCTAGTCCCCTATCCCCAGGTGAGTTTGAATGGAGAAAAACTGGAGGAAGTGAAGTGTTTTAGATATCTGGGAGTGGATCTGGCAGCGGATGGAAACATGGAAGCGGAAGTGGATCATAGGGTGGGGGAGGGGGCGAAAATTCTGGGAGCCTTGAAGAATGTGTGGAAGTCGAGAACATTATCTCGGAAAGCAAAAATGGGTATGTTTGAAGGAATAGTGGTTCCAACAATGTTGTATGGTTGCGAGGCGTGGACTATGGATAGAGTTGTGCGCAGGAGGATGGATGTGCTGGAAATGAGATGTTTGAGGACAATGTGTGGTGTGAGGTGGTTTGATCGAGTAAATAACGTAAGGGTAAGAGAGATGTGTGGAAATAAAAAGAGCGTGGTTGAGGGAGCAGAAGAGGGTGTTTTGAAATGGTTTGGTCACATGGAGAGAATGAGTGAGGAAAGATTGACCAAGAGGATATATGTGTCGGAGGTGGAGGGAACGAGGAGAAGAGGGAGACCAAATTGGAGGTGGTAAGATGGAGTGAAAAAGATTTTGTGTGATCGGGGCCTGAACATGCAGGAGGGTGAAAGGAGGGCAAGGAATAGAGTGAATTGGAGCGATGTGGTATACCGGGGTTGACGTGCTGTCAGTGGATTGAATCAAGGCATGTGAAGCGTCTGGGGTAAACCATGGAAAGCTGTGTAGGTATGTATATTTGCGTGTGTGGACGTATGTATATACATGTGTATGGGGGTGGGTTGGGCCATTTCTTTCGTCTGTTTCCTTGCGCTACCTCGCAAACGCGGGAGACAGCGACAAAGCAAAAAAAAAAAAAATATATATATATATATATATATATATATATATATATATATATATATATATATATATATATATATATATATATATATATGGAATGTGTGGCGAGGTGGCGATGGGAGTGAATGGGGGCAGACAATTTGAATTGTGTGCATGGGTATATATGTATGTGTCTGTGTATGTATATATATGTGTACATTGAGATGTATAGGTATGTATATTTGCGTGTGTGGACGTGTGTGTGTGTGTGTGTATACATTGTGTATGGGGGTGGGTTGGGCCATTTCTTTCGACTGTTTCCTTCCGCTGCCTCGCAAACGCGGGAGACAGCGACAAAGCAAAATAAATAAAAACAAATAAATAAATAATATATATATATATATATATATATATATATATATATATATATATATATATATATATATATATATATATATATATATATGTATGTATATATATATGTATATTTAATATATCATTTCTTGATATGTTAATGTACATCGTGAGAGCGAAGATTCAGGAAG
The DNA here is from genome assembly GCF_036320965.1 of Panulirus ornatus. NCBI lineage: Eukaryota > Metazoa > Arthropoda > Malacostraca > Decapoda > Palinuridae > Panulirus > Panulirus ornatus. The sequence continues at coordinate 45,770,915 of NC_092239.1, read as the reverse complement.
AATCAGGAGTTAGAAGAATCCAATTTCCTTGTCGGTTAGAGTAAATACCTTGAATTGTTTCTGTTTGTGGGTTATGATATTTCATTTTTAAGATATAAATATGTGTTGAATACACTCTGATGACAGGAGGTAGATGTTGGACTGGGACCATTTGGCATTAGTGAAATTCGGTCGCTAGCCGCAGATTTCACCAGACCCATATTGATCGATTATATACGGATCATGGGCGGTCGAGGGCGGCCGGAGGTGGATCCGTGGGGCTTCCTGCTGCCCCTCACGCCCCTGGTGTGGGCGGCCATCCTGACGATGCTGCTGGTGGTGCCTACCGGAGTGGTTCTTGGATTATCAACTTCAGTGTTCAGAAACACAAGGAGAAAGACGACTGACGTTTTCTTTGCCTATATACGTGTCTTGTTACAGGAAGGTAAGGATTACCTTAAGTAATACTGAATTACCTTAACTTAAGGTAACATTGAATTACTTTAGCTTAAGATAACACTGAATTACCTTAGCTTTAGTTGAAATTCAAGACTGAATTAAAAACATATTCATTTTCAAAGAAGTTATCTAATGGCTAGTAATAAATTTTTCTTTTCTATCTGGTTTTTTTGAATTTCCTGCACACACACACACACACACACACACACACACACACACACACACACACACACACACACACACTTTCTTCCTTATCATGCAGTGCATAATACTAATCTATATCTGGTGATGAATAGAAGCTCATGAGAAGTATGAAATAGACCAAACTTTGCATGAATGGTCTTCGGGATTCATCTGTAAAACACGTAAACAAATATTGATAATAGTTCATTGAAACATTCATACCCAAAGATATAGAAGACTAAAAATATGAAGTACAGATGTATCGAAATATATACCATTACACAGACTCGCAGAACGCTCTGTAGGTTGTTACTTTGACTTAAGTGTATCATATACCATCAGACAATAAGACAAAAAGGTATATCTATCATGACGTGAGTCTTATCCACGACGACGGACGGGTAAAAGATAACAAGGAAAAATACTGGTATGGGTCACAAATGTCTTCTCCGTCAGCCTCGACGATGTCGTCTTCCAGAGAACGGTTAGTCTCCTAAGGATGACTTTATCAAGACGACTTAATAAGAATAACTTCATGATTCTCTCTTTCCACTTCCACGTCCCACATTGTATCATCTTTCAAGACTACATCGTGCCGACGGAGTGGGGCTGGTGGGAGCGGCTGTTGCTGGGGGTGTGGATGATGATGACCGTAGTGTTAACACGGAGCTATGAAGGTAACCTCATGTCCCTTCTGGCCGTGAGACATATCCCACAACCTTACCAGTCTCTCCGGCAGGTCATAGATGACCCAGCCGTTACTATGGTCTGGGAGCCTAACACAGTCTACGTGGAATTCTATCGAGTGAGTAGTGAAATAATTTCCTTTTTATGTAAGTTGGTGTAATTCATGATTATGTTCACTAGTTCGAGTCTTTAGGAGCAGTAGTTGGACCACATCCAGCTTATATATATATATATATATATATATATATATATATATATATATATATATATATATATATATATATATATATATATATATATATATATATATATATATATATATATATATATATATATATATATATATATATGTATATATATATATATATTTATATATATATGAAAGAATGGCCCAACCCACCCATAGACACATGTATATACGAACACGTCCAGACACGCAAATATACATACCTATACATCTCAATGTACACATATATATACACACACTGACATATACATATATACACATGTACATAATTCATACTATCTGCCTTTATTCATTCCCATCGCCACCTCTCCACACATGGAATAACAACCCCCTCAACCCTCATGTGTGCGATGTAACGCTAGGAAAAGACAACAAAGGACCCATTCGTTCACACTCAGTCTCTAGCTGTCATGTAATAATACACTGAAACCACAGCTCCCTTTCCACATCCACATACATAAATATCTATATATATATATCTATATATATATATATATATATATATATATATATATATATATATATATATATATATATATATATATATATATATATATATATATATAAACAGAGAAGACGTAGTAAAAGCTTTGTGGAAGATGAAACCCGGCAAGGCAGCAGGTTTGCATGCTACTGCAGTGGAATTATTAAAAAAGGGGGTGACTCTATTGTTGACTGGTTGGTAAGGTTATTCAATGTATATATGATTCATGGTGAAGTGCATGAGGATTGGCGTAATACGTGCATAGTGCCATTGTATTAAGGCAAACGGGATGAGAGTGAGTGCTCAAATTTCAGAGGCATAAATTTGTTGAGTATACTGGAAAATTATATGGGAGGGTATTGATTGAGAGGGTGAAGGCATGTACAGAGCATCAGACTGGGGAAGAGCATTGTGGTTTCAGAAGTAGTAGAGGATGTGTGGATCAGGTGTTTGCTTTGAAGAATGTATGTGAGAAATACTTAGAAAAGCAAATGGATTTGAATGTAGCATTTATGGATCTGGAGAAGGAATATGATAGAGTTAATAGAGATGCTCTGTGGAAGGTACTAAGAATATATGGTGTGGGAGGCAAGTTGTTAGAAGCAGTGAAAAGTTTTTATCGATGATGTAAGACATGTGTACGTGTAGGAAGAGAGGAAAGTGATTGGATCTCAGTGAATGTAGGTTTGCGGCAGGGGTGTGTGATGTCTCCATGGTTGTTTAATTTGTTTATGCATGGGGTTGTTAAGGAGGTAAATGTAAGAGTTTTGGAAAGACTGACAAGTATGCAGTCTGTTGTGGATGGGAGAGCTTGGGAAGTGAGTCAGTTGTTGTTTGCTGATGATACAGCGCTGGTGGCTGATTCATATGAGAAACTGCAGAAGCTGGTGACTGAGTTTGGGAAAGTGTGAAAGAAGAAAGTTAAGAGTAAATGTGAATAAGAGCAAGGTTATTAGGTACAGTAGGGTTGAGTGTCAAGTCAATTGGGAGGTAAGTTTGAATGGAGAAAAACTGGAGGAAGTGAAGTGTTTTAGATATCTGGAAGTGGATCTGGCAGTGGATGGAACCATGGTAGCGGAAGTGAATCATTGGGTGGGGAGGGGGCGAAAGTTCTGGGAGCCGTGAAGAATGTGTGGAAGTCGAGAACATTATCTCGGAAATCAAAAATGGGTATGTTTGAAGGAATAGTGGTTCCAGCAATGTTGTATGGTTGCGAGGCGTGGGCTATGGATAGAGTTGTGCGCAGGAGGATGGATGTGCTGGAAATGAGATCTTTGAGGACAATATGTGGTGTGAGGTGGTTTGCTCGAGTAAGCAATGTAAGGGTAAGAGAGGTGTATGGATATAAAAAGAGTGTGGTTGAGAGAGCAGAAGAGGGTGTTTTGAGAAGGTTTGGTCACATGGAGAGAATGAGTGAGGAAAGATTAACCAAGAGGATATATGTGTCAGAGGTGGAGGGAACGAGGAGAGGTGGGAGACCAAATTGGAGGTGGAAGGATGGAGTGAAAAAGATTTTGAGTGATCGGGGCCTGAACATGCAGGAGGGTGAAAGGCCTGCAAAGAATACAGTGAATTGAAACGATGTATACCGGGGTCGACGTGCTGTCAATGGATTGAACCAGGGCATGTGAAGCGTCTGGAGCAAACCATGGAAAGTTTTGTGGGGCCTGGATGTGAAAAGGGAACCTCCAATTTGGTCCCCCAGTTCTCCTCGTTCCCTCCACCTCTGACACATATATCCTCTTGGTCAATTTTTTAATAAATTCCACTGCAATACCATCCAAACCCGCTGCTTTGCCGGCTTTCATCTTCCGCAGGGCTTTTACTACCTCTTCTCTATTTACCAAATCATTTTCCCTAACCCTCTCACTTTGCTCACAACCTCGAGCAAAACACCCTATATCTGCTACTCTATCATCAAACACATTCAACAAACCTTCAAAATACTCACTCCATCTCCTCCTCACATCACCACTACTTGTTATCACCTCCCCACTAGCCCCCTTCACTGAAGTTCCCATTAGCTCCCTTGTCTTACGCACTTTATTTACCTCCTTCGAAAACATCTTTTTATTCTCCCTGAAACTTAATGATACTCTCTGACCCCAACTCTCACTTGCCCTCTTCTTCACCTCTTGCACCTTTCTCTTGACTTCCTCCCTCTTTCATTTATACCTCTCCCACTCATTTCCATTTTTTCCCTGCAAAAATCGTTCAAATGCCTCTCTCTTCTCTTTCACTAATAATCTCACTCATTCATCCCACCACTCATTACCTTTTCTAATCAACCCACCTCCCACGCTTCTCATGCCACAAGCATCTTTTGCGCAAGCCATCACTGCTTCCCTAAATACATCCCAATCCTCGCCCACTCCCCTTACCTCCTTTGTTCTCACCTTTATCCATTCTGTACTCAGTCTCTTCTGGTACTTCCTCACACAAGTCTCCTTCCCAAGCTCACTTACTCTCACCACTCTCTTTACCCCAACATTCTCTCTTCCTTTCTGAAAATCCCCGCAAATCTTCACCTTCGCCTCCACAAGATAATGATCAGACATCCCTCCAGTTGCACCTCTCAGCACATTAACATCCAAAAGTCTCTCTTTCATGCGTCTATCAATTAACACGTAATCCAATAACGCTCTCTGGCCATCTCTCCCATTTACATACGTATACTTATGTATATCTCGCTTTTTAAACCAGGTATTCCCAATCACCAGTCCTTTTTCAGCACATAAATCTACAAGCTCTTCACCATTTCCCTCTACAACACTGAACACTCTATGTATACCAATTATTCCATCAACTGCCACATTACTCTCCTTTGCATTTAAATCACCCATCACTATAACCCGGTCTTGTGCATCAAAACCACTAACACACTCATTCAGCTGCTCCCAAAACACTTGCCACTCATGATATTTCTTCTCATGCCTAGGTGCATATGCACCAACAATCATCCATCTCTCTCCATCAACTTTCAGTTTTACCCATATCAATCAAGAATTTACTCTCTTACACTCTATCACATACTCACACAACTCCTGATTCAGGAGAAGTGCTACTCCTTCCCTTGCTCTTGTCCTCTCACTAACCCCTGACTTTACTCCCAAGACATTCCCAAACCACTCTTCCCCTTTACCCTTTAGCTTCGTTTAACTCAGAGCAAAAACATCCAGGTTCCTTTCCTCAAACATACTACCTATCTCTCCTTTTTTTTCATCTTGGTTACATCCACACACATTTAGAAACCCCAATCTGAGCCTTCGAGGATGATGAGCACTCCTCGCGTGACTCCTTCTGTTTCCCCTTTTAGAAAGTTAAAACACAAGGAGGGGAGGGTTTCTGGCCCCCCGCTCCCGTCCCCTTCAGTCACCTTCTACGACACGTGAGGAATACGTGGGAAGTATTCTTTCTCCCCTATCCCCAGGGATATATATATATATATATATATATATATATATATATATATATATATATATATATATATATATATATATATATATATATATATATATATATATATATATATATATATATATATGTATATATATATATATATATATATATATATATATATATATATATATATATATATATATATATATATATATATATATATATATATATATATATATATATATATATATATATATATATATATATATATATATATATATATATATATATATATATATATATATATATATATATATATATATATATATATATATATATATATATATATATATATATATATATATATATCCTCCTCGAAGGCTCAGACAGGGGTGTCTAAATGTGTGTGGATGTAACCAAGATGTGAAAAAGCAGAGATAGGTAGTATGTTTGAGGAAAGGAACCTGGATGTTTTGGCTCTGAGTGAAACGAAGCTCAAGGGTAAAGGGGAAGAGTGGTTTGGGAATGTCTTGGGAGTAAAGTCAGGGGTTAGTGAGAGGACAAGAGCAAGGGAAAGAGTAGCAGTACTCCTGAAATAGGAGTTGTGGGAGTATGTGATAGAATGTAAGAAAGTAAATTCTCGATTAATATGTGTAAAACTGAAAGTTGATGGAAAGAGATGGGTGATTATTGGTGCATATGCACCTGGGCATGAGAAGAAAGATCATGAGAGGCAAGTGTTTTCGGAGCAGCTGAATGAGTGTGTTAGTGGTTTTGATGCACGAGACCGGGTTATAGTGATGGGTGATTTCAATGCAAAGGTGAGTAATGTGGCAGTTGAGGGAATAATTGGTATACATGGGGTGTTCATTGTTGTAAATGAAAATGTTGAAGAGCTTGTAGATTTATGTGCTGAAAAAGGACTGGTGATTGGGAATACCTGGTTTAAAGAGCGAGATATACATAAGTATACGTATGTAAGTAGGAGAGATGGCCAGAGCGCGTTATTGGATTACGTGTTAATTGACAGGCGCGCTAAAGAGACACTTTTGGATGTTAATTTGCTGAGAGGTGCAACTGGAGGGATGTCTGATCATTATCTTGTTGAGGCTAAGGTGAAGATTTGTATGGGTTTTCAGAAAAGAAGGGTGAATGTTGGGGTGAAGAGGATGGTGAGAGTAAGTGAGCTTGGGAAGGAGACTTGTGTGAGCAAATACCAGGAGAAACTGAGTACAGAATGGAAAAAGGTGAGAACAATGGAAGTAAGGGGAGTGGGGGAGGAATGGGATGTATTTAGGGAATCAGTGATGGATTGCGCAAAAAGATGCTTGTGGCATGAGAAGAGTGGGAGGTGGATTGATTAGAAAGGGTAGTGAGTGATAGGATAAAGAAGTAAGAGTATTAGTGAAAGAGAAGAGAGAGGCATTTGGACGATTTTTGCAGGGAAAAATGCAAATGAATGGGAGATGTATGAGATAAAGAAGCATAAGGTCAAGAGAAAGGTGCAAGAGGTGAAAAAGAGGGCAAATGAGAGTTGGGGTGAGAGAGTATCATTAAATTCTAGGGAGAATAAAAAGATGTTCTGGAAGGAGGTAAATAAAGTGCGTAAGACAAGGGAGCAAATGGGAACTTCAGTGAAGGGCGCAAATGGGGAGGTGATAACAAGTAGTGGTGATGTGAGAAGGAGATGGAGTGAGTATTTTGAAGGTTTGTTGAATGTGTTTGATGATAGAGTGGCAGATATAGGGTGTTTTGGTCGAGGTGGTATGCAAAGTAAGAGGGTTAGGGAAAATGATTTGGTAAACAGAGAATAGGTAGTAAAAGCTTTGCGGAAGATGAAAGCCGCCAATGCAGCAGGTTTGTATGGTATTGCAGTGGAATTTATTAAAAAAGGGCGTGACTGTATTATTGACTGGTTGGTAAGGTTATTTAATGTATTTATGACTCATGGTGAGGTGCCTGAGGATTGGCGGAATGCGTGCATAGTGCCATTGTACAAAGGCAAAGGGGATAAGAGTGAGTGCTCAAATTACAGAGGTATAAGTTTGTTGAGTATTCCTGGTAAATTATATGGGAGGGTATTGATTGAGAGGGTGAAGGCATGTACAGAGCATCAGATTGGGGAAGAGCAGTGTGGTTTCAGAAGTGGTAGAGGATGTGTGGATCAGGTGTTTGCTTTGAAGAATGTATGTGAGAAATACTTAGAAAAGCAAATGGATTTGTATGTAGCATTTATGGATCTGGAGAAGGCATATGATATAGTTGATAGAGATGCTCTGTGGAAGGTATTAAGAATATATGGTGTGGGAGGCAAGTTGTTAGAAGCAGTGAAAAGTTTTTATCGAGGATGTAAGGCATGTGTACGTGTAGGAAGAGAGGAAAGTGATTGGTTCTCAGTGAATGTAGGTTTGCGGCAGGGGTTTGTGATGTCTCCATGGTTGTTTAATTTGTTTATGGATGGGGTTGTTAGGGAGGTGAATGCAAGAGTTTTGGAAAGAGGGGCAAGTATGAAGTCTGTTGGGGATGAGAGAGCTTGGGAAGTGAGTCAGTTGTTGTTCGCTGATGATACAGCGCTGGTGGCTGATTCATGTGAGAAACTGCAGAAGCTTGTGACTGAGTTTGGTAAAGTGTGTGAAAGAAGAAAGTTAAGAGTAAATGTGAATAAGAGCAAGGTTATTAGGTACAGTAGGGTTGAGTGTCAAGTCAATTGGGAGGTAAGTTTGAATGGAGAAAAACTGGAGGAAGTAAAGTGTTTTAGATATCTGGGAGTGGATCTGGCAGCGGATGGAACCATGGAAGCGGAAGTGGATCATAGGGTGGGGGAGGGGGCGAAAATTCTGGGAGCCTTGAAGAATGTGTGGAAGTCGAGAACATTATCTCGGAAAGCAAAAATGGGTATGTTTAAGGAATAGTGGTTCCAACAATGTTGTATGGTTGCGAGGCGTGGGCTATGGATAGAGTTGTGCGCAGGAGGATGGATGTGCTGGAAATGAGATGTTTGAGGACAATGTGTGGTGTGAGGTGGTTTGATCGAGTAAGTAACGTAAGGGTAAAAGAGATGTGTGGAAATAAAAAGAGCGTGGTTGAGAGAGCAGAAGAGGGTGTTTTGAAATGGTTTGGGCACATGGAGAGAATGAGTGAGGAAAGATTGACCAAGAGGATATATGTGTCGGAGGTGGAGGGAACGAGGAGAAGAGGGAGACCAAATTGGAGGTGGAAAGATGGAGTGAAAAAGATTTTGTGTGATCGGGGCCTGAACATGCAGGAGGGTGAAAGGAGGGCAAGGAATAGAGTGAATTGGAGCGATGTGGTATACCGGGGTTGACGTGCTGTCAGAGGATTGAATCGGGGCATGTGAAGCGTCTGGGGTAAACCATGGAAAGCTGTGTAGGTATGTATATTTGCGTGTGTGGACGTATGTATATACATGTGTATGGGGGTGGGTTGGGCCATTTCTTTCGTCTGTTTCCTTGCGCTACCTCGCAAACGCGGGAGACAGCGGCAAAAAAAAAAAAAAAAAAAAAAATATATATATATATATATATATATATATATATATATATATATATATATATATATATACAACGAAGAGACGAAGCTGGGAAGCCATTTGGTAAAAATGTGATATTCCAAGATAGACAACGAGCGTTAATAAACTTGTCATTTTACGAATTTCATCAACAATAAAGTTATCTAATTTGTATAGGCCATCACTAATATCAAGATTATGATTCTTTCTGTATTTAGTAATAGAAGAAATAAATGATATTTCTCATGGTAATAAAGTTAAAATTTATAATTGATATGGCATTACTCCAGGCAATAGCATGATCATAGTTTTTAACGTGATTAAACAAGGCATTTTATTCTTGTCCGGTTCTTATACTAATTTTATGTTGCTTAAATCTAGCAGAAAGATCCTTACCAGACTGCGCAACATAGAACTTATCATAATTTCTGCATGGCACTTTATAGATGCATCCAGGAGAGTTTTCTGGTGAATTAGTAATTAAAATATTATCTCTAGTTTCATTGTTTCTGAAGGCAACATTTACATTCAAGGCTATAAGCATCATGGGAAGTAAAGATAATTATTATCAAAGGGGTAAACTAAAAGATTATTGGTGCCAATGGGAGGTTTGGGCTCAACTCTATAAAATAATTTCTTTGCTAATTTGAAGGATTTATCAGTGAAATATCTGGGGCACTTTAATTTTGATCCAATAAAATATATCTTCACAAACTCACCATCAATGTACCCTGGACTATAAATAGGTAATTTCCTAATAAACATTGATTGAAATGATGAAAATATAACTCTGTCATGTTCAGATGAGTAATAATGGATATATGAGCATACATTGATAGGTTTTCTTGCCTATGGATCATGCAATCTATAAATGGAAACATGCCAATATTTTCATTTTCTGCAGTAAATTTGATGGAAGATGCCAAACTGTTAAGTATGGGGGGAGATATTTGTAAATCTTCATTTGCTGGCTGAACACAAAGAACATTATCTACATATCTAAACCAACTTGCATTAGAGGGTAAGATATCCATTATTAGCTTTGTTTGAAAAATTTCCATACAAAGATTACTTAGTACAGGTGAAAGAGGCATACCAATTGCCATACAAAATTTTAGCATAATAATCTCCATTGAATTGAAATACATTCTGTTTTTACATAATTTAATCAGTTCAATGAAAACAGTCTTTGAAACAGGTAAATGAATATCATTCAAGAAATCAAAGAAATATTCTAAAAGGTCATCAACATCAACTTTTGTGAAAACTGATGAAATATCAAAGTTAACTTGTTTGAAATTATTACTAACGTTGATATTTTTAAACTTGTTGACTAAATCTACATTGTTCATGATATTAGAATTTGACATATTACCCACTAAAGGGCTTAATAACGAAACTAACCATTTTGACAATTTATATGTGATGGAGCCTACTGAACTCACTATACGTCTTGCTGGAAAATTTTGATCATGTGTTTTGATAAGTCCATACACATATGGCAATGAAGGGGACAAAGATGACAAACTTCGTTTCTTTATTGAAATGGCAATTAACTGCTTCTAGGGGATTCTTACTGAGTTTAGAATATGATGTGTCATCATCTAAAAGATCATTCATTTTAGATAAATAGTTACTTTTGTCTAAAATCACAACAGTGTTAGCCTTATCCTCTTTAGTAATATGTATATCATTGTCATTTTTAAGGTGTTAATAACTCTTATAAATCTTTTAGGGCAATTAGGCTCCACTGGTTTTGACAAACTGACATACACTAAACCCTTACAGATATCAATTTCATCATTAGATAAATTACTGTATCTCGAAATTGCAAAAAGACTTTGTGACATCAACACAGCTGGCTTCCCTGTTTGAGCACACAAAACGTAATCCATAGCCTAAGCCACACAAGGAATCTTTATCTAGTTGTTTATTGGACATGTTATCACAAAAGAAGGGTTTGTGTTCCTAGTCCAGTCGCTGGTTTTGATAAGATGGTCCAAGTTGCAGTTTAGCATCATTTGTAGCCAACTACATTCATTCCTTAATCTATTATAACAATAGTCCAACATCCGGTTCTTCCAATATGTCGGTATTGCCATTTGAAAGGCATGTTTCTTCGCTCCTCTAATACGAAAAGCCTCCTCACCTTCAATCTTCTTTAATTCAATGTGTTTCCTTTAAATAATGTTTTGAAATTGGTAAATTGTTTGACCAGACACCTGCAACAATCATTGAGGTAGGACAGATCTTGGTATCACTTGTTCATCAAGGCATATCCTAAGGAATCCAAATCGTAACTTCAGTTGGTGGGCCTTGATTAACGATTTGGAGAATGCAGTAACGAAAGGAGAATGTCTAAGACAGCTTGTAGAGAAGTAACAGAAGAGCCGTGTGGAATTCATGTTGGAAAGGAACACAATTATGCTCGTGATCAAGTATACTCCTATGAATCCACGTGGAAAATGAAACACGATAAATTCCTACGTGCACTTTCGTGTAATAATCACATCATCAGGGGAGACAGAAGGGACAAATATAACAGTCAGTTGATATACAACGAAGATACGAAGCTAGGACACCATTTGGTGAACATGAGATTGTCTAAGACAGACAACGAGCGATCATAAACTTATCATTTTACAAATTTTATCTACAATAAAGTTATCTAATTTTTATAGACCATCACTAACATCAAGATTATAATTCTTTGTGTATTCAATAATAGAGGATTCAATGATATTTATCGTGGTAATAGAGTTAGAGTTAATAACTGAGATGGCATTACTCCAGTTAATATAATGATCAATATCTGACGTGATTAAACACGCATTTGATTCTTGTCCCGTTCTTATACTATATTTATGTTGCTTAAGTCTAACAGAAAGATCCTTACCAGTCTGCCCAATGTATAACTTACCACAATTTCTGCATGCCACTTTATAGATGCACCTAGGAGAATTTTCTGGTAACTCCTAATTAAGATATTCTTTATAGTATCTTTGTTGCTGAAGGCAACATTTACATTGATGGATTTGAGCATCATGGGAAGTAAAGTAAAATTATTACTAAAAGTGAGAACTAAAAGATTCTTGGTATCAATGGGAGGTTTAGGCTGAACTCTATAAAATGATTTCTTTGCTAACTTAAGGGATTTATCAATGAAAGAACTAGGGTACTTCAACTTAGATCCAATCGAATATATCTTCTCAAACTCATCGTCAATATACTCTGGACTGCAAATACGTAATGCCCTAAGGAACATAGAATGAATTGATGAAAATTAAACTGTCATGTTGAGATGAGTAATAATGGATATGTGAGCATACGTTGGTAGGTTTTCGGTATATGCTAAACTTAAACTTGTTTCCTTGCCTATGGATCATGCAATCTAAAAATGATAGCATACCATTACTGTCATTTTCTAAAGTAAATTTGATGGAAGGTACTAAATTGTTAAGTAAGGGGAGAAATATTTGTAAATTTTCATTTGTTGGCGAAACAACAAAGAACATCATCTGCATACCTAAACCAAATTACATTAGAAGGTAAGATATCCTTTTTGTTTCAAAAAATTCCATACAAAGTTTACCAAGTTTTTGAGCATAATAATCTCCATTGAAATGGAATACACAGTCTATCAAATACAATTTTATCACTTCATTGAAAACAGACTCTGAAACAGGTAGATGAATATCATCCAAGACATCAAACAAATATTCTAAAAGGTCAGCAACTGGAACTTTTGTGAAAAGTGAGTGAACATCAAAGCTAACTAGTCTGAAACCAAAATTAACATTGATATTGTTAAGCTTGTTGACTAAATCTACATTGTTCATGATATTAGAATTTGATATCTTACCCACTAAAAGGCTTCATTAAGAAACTAACCATTCTTATAATTCATATATGATGGAGCCTACTGAACTCACTGTAAGCCTTGCTGGAAAATATTTTTAATGTGTTTTGATAAGTTCATAATGAAGGGCACAAAGATGACAAACATTTGATAAGAGAACTATTACCTTTCAACAACAATTTCATTCTTTATTGGAATCGGAATTAACTGCTTCTAGGGGATTCTTACTGAGTTTAGAATATGTTGTGTCATCATTTAAAAGATCATTCATTTTAGATAAATAGTTTCTTTTGTCTAAAATCACGACAGTGTTCGGCTTATTCGCTTTAGTAATATGTATATCATTGTCTTTTTTTAAATTTTCAACATCTCTTATAAATCTTTGAGGGCAGTTAGGTTCCACTGGTTTTGACAAACTGGCATACACTAAACTTTTACAGATATTGATTTCATCATTATTTAGATTATTATAATTCTCTAAATTGCAGAAAGACTTTGTGACATCAACACAGCTGGCTTCCCTGTTTGAGTACACAAAACATAATCCATAGCCTAAGGCACACAAGGAATCTTTAAATGGTTATCAATAGGACAGGTTTCTCACAAAAGAAGGGTTTGTGTTATTAGTCCAGTCTCTGTTTTGAAAAGACGGTCCAACTTACAATTTAGTTTCATTTGTAGCCTATTGCATTCATTCCGTAATCTATTATGGCAACAGTACAACAACCGGTTCTTCCAATATGTCGGTATTGCCATTTGAAATGCATGTTTCTTCTCTCTTATAATACGAAAAGCCTCCTCCATTTCAATCCACTTTAAGTTAATGTGTTTCTTTTAAATGATGTTTTGGAATTTGTCAAATGGTCGACCAGACAGCTGCAACAAACGTTGAGGTAGGACAGATCTTGGCATCACTTGTTCATCAAGGCGTTTCCTAAGTAATCCAAA